>NW_006399851.1:12908979-12931409 GCF_000299155.1 Elephantulus edwardii | reverse complement strand
CGCTGTCCCTCCACTCTCCCAAACATGATGTCCCTCTCCAAGGACCAGTCCCTCCTTGCAACATGCCCAAAGTATGTCAGACGAAGCTTCAGAATTCTTGACTCCAGAGAACATTCTGGCCTCACCCTTTCCAGGACAAACCTGTTTGTTCTCCTAGCAGTCCATGGTATATAAGAAAATTACTGTATACAAATACTATGTTCTTGTTAATGGTTGGCATACATAGAAGGAAGTATACTTTACATAAAACTAATTTTGAGATGCATCAAATTAAGGTAGATTGATGGAAGGATAAAGGACTAAACAAATGGATAAATATGTGATATAGTAGATTGTTAGTAGCAGAACCCAAGTGAAGATATACATGTGTACACTGTAAAAACATCAATTTTGTGTGAACGTTTTAATAAGAAAATCATTCCAGTGGAAATTCTTTAGAGTAAAAGATATGTCGAGTCGAGGGATACTACCTCTCTTTCTTGTCATGGTAGTTTTGCCAAGAGTCCTCCTCAGGTGGCTTTATTCCACATGCAGAGATGGATCAGGAATTTTCATACTGAATTAAGTCTGTATGTGGAGCTCTGCTGATACAGTCCACAAGAAGTAGTGCTGTTAACCCAAAGGCTGTACTGTGAGAGAAATACAGGGAATTGTCTCTTGCTCAATTTACAGCCTCTGAAAGCCTGCAGGAGGGCCAGCTATGAGTTGGTTCTCACTCGATGGCAATGAGTTTGAGTTTAATTATCTCTGTAAATATTTTCAAGACACAAGTGATGCTCTAAGCCCTATTGCTGGTCCAGAATAGTTCTGAGAGCTGGGGTCACTCAGAGAGTGAGATGTAACTGAGCTCCACAGCTGTACAATCCTGGTACCTTGAGCTAGACTTGTAAGCGCCTCCGAAAAACTCAGATTCTATTAAAAATGACATTTCCAAAATGAAAAGTTCATTTTCATTACACAAAAAGAGATTTCTTAATGTTTTTTTAAGATCTCAAACAAACATGGAGATCAGAAGATAGCCAGATAAGAGTTCTCTGGTTAAAATAAGCATAACATAATAAGATTCCCCATGTCTTTATTATTATTATTATTATTATAGAATAGAATGAATAAAAGCAATGTTTATAAAAAAAAATAAAAGCTTATTGGAATCCCAAAACTGTGGTTTCTTTAAATTGATACACAAGATTGCATTTTTAATTTTTGAGGGCCCAAACTAGTGTTTAAGCATGCAAGAAAAGACAAATAATGATAAATGTTTCCTTCTACTTGTAATAATATAGCTGATATGAAGAACATAAATAGCTGATTGGCAACAGATAAAGAGCCCCAGTAGTGCAAGAGGTGAGCACTGGCTGTTAATCAAAAAGTTGGTGGTTCAAGCCCATCTGCCACTCTGTAGGAGCGATGTAGCAATTTGCCTCTGTAAAGATTTATATCCCAGGAGACCCTCTGGGACAGACAGCTCTACTCTGTCTCACAGTGTCACTATGAGTTGGAATGGACTCAAATGGCAGTAAATTTGGTTTGAGCTTGGTTTGCAATAGAAAAACAAAAAGCAAATCCTACTGACAGAGTGTATAAGGAAGAGTGCTGCTAACATAGATGCAGGTATTTTGAATCTACCAGTTGCTCCTCAGGAGAAAGATGCACAAATCTCTTCCTGTCAATTTACAGCTTCTGAAAACCTGCTGGGGGTCAAGCTATGAGCTGGTTTTGACTTGAGGGCAATTTAAAAAAAAATTCTCACAAAGGTAAATTATTTAAGTCGCCTTTTACCAATGCTGAAAAGTTCCTGAGGCCTCTAAATATAATTTACAAGCAATGACCAGATAGTTTTGCTCAGTTTGGAACTGTTCTGGGATTATTATATCCTATCTGCTCACAGCCTGCCTGTGGCATTTGTTCTGTGGGCTTCAATAATGTAATCTTTCTTAGATTTGTTTTTCCACACTTCTGGATAATTTTTATTGGAAAACACAGACTTTATGAAGTACTTTAGATCCGTTGTCAGCAAGGTGATTCTGATTCACAGCCACACCATATGTGCAGCTGGGCTCCACCCAGAGGCACAGCTGGACGGACCTAACCAACAGCCTTTCCTCAGCAGCTCAGACTGTTAACTAGGACACCACCCACTTACAAAGAGATAAAGGGATGCTGCATCCTGAACAGGATCTGAACATCACAAAAGAGCCAAGACAAGTAGTAGGTCATGTTAGATAAGAGCTAACAGCCAGAGTAAACAGTCTGTGGTAGCGGATAGGGGAGGCAAAGGAAGGGAAGACACCCAATGCCCAGCACCAAGCATGTTCTACGCAGAAAATAATCACTTCCAAGCATCAACAGGGAGGTTTCTCTTAGCCTCAAGTTAGCCTGACTTTATTTCCAAATAATTAATTAGTTCAAGAAGAATTTTGATATCAGGCACATGATAGACCAAACTCTGGAGATACAGTGGTGACTGGTTTCTGGTCAGTGGAATTTCGATGCCCAGAGCAACTGACAATAAGCAAATAAGCACCATAAGATAAGCTGCTGTAAAGGAGAGAGGGAGAAAAATTGTTTCAATTCCTGAGCAGGGTTGGAGAAGTCTTCTGGAGAGTTAAGAGGTGAGATCCAAAGGACTAGGACTGATTCAAACCCATTGCTCCAACTCTTGAAATTCCTAGCAACCCAGCATTCTGGATTCTAGCAAAGGTAGTCCCCTGGAGGATGAATGAGATGCATTCCTCACTCAATCTTTAAGAATTAGTAGATAAGCCAAGACAGGTACATATGGTTATCATTTAGCCCTGATGGCCAGTACACTACATGTGGGTTGCTGACTAAAAGGCTGGGTGATTAAATCCACCAATTGTTCCTTGAAGGATGGGTAGAGATTTCTAGCCTTGAAAACCTGATGGTAAGTCATGGCGAGTCGGAATCAACTTGACAATCGTGGGTTTGGGTTAGAGATTTTGTATTGTGCTATAAAAGGGGCCCTGGTGACACAGAACATTCAGTGTTGGGGTGTCAAACAAAAGGTCAGCGGTTCCATTGCACCCACTTCTCCTCAGGGGTAAATGATGAGGCACACTCTTCTGCTAAGATTGACAGCATTGGGAACCTGACGGAAGGTCACCATGGACTGGAAATGACTTAAAAGCAATGGATTTGTTTTTGGAGTTGACAGTACAAAAAAGGAGCCCTGTAGCATAGTGGGTTAAGTGTTGAACTACTAACTGTAAGGTCAGCCATTTATAACCCAGTTGCCACTCCATAAGAGGAAGATGGGTATTCCTGGAAAGACTTAGAGCCTTGGAAACCTTGAGGAGATACTTCTATTCTGTCCTGTAGGATTGCTATGAGTCAAAATTGACTACATACCACTGAATTCAGTTTGTTTGTGTTTTAGTGCAAGAGTAGCTCTTGTGGTACTGTGGCTAAGGCACTGGTTGTTAACCAAAAGGTGAGGCTCAAATCCACCAACTGCTCTTAAGGAGAGGTGGCAACAGTGAGCCTCCATAAAGACTCAAAGTCTTGGAACTCCTGTGAGGCCTTTCTCCTCATTCTCACAAGAAATCTATACTTAGATTAAGAAGCTACTGTCTGAATAGAGCATGGGAACATGGCATGGTTTGAAATCAGGGTGTGAATCAGTGTTGTCTCCTTTCTCCATACCTAGTCAAGCTGTACGCTGAGCAAATCATTTGTGAAGTTGGACCCTGTGAATAGGAATGTAGCATCAGGATTCAAAGAAGACTCACTAATAACCTACATTATACAAGTGGTACAAACTTGCTTGCTGAAAGTGAGGATGACTTGAATTGCATGCTGCAAAATATCAAGAACTATAGCCTTTGCAGAAGATAAAAAAAATTATAGCCTTTGGTATGGATTACATCTCAACATCAAGAAAATAAAGGTCTTCAGCAAAGGACTAATAGTCAACGTATCAAGACTGATGGAGAAAAGACTGATGCTGTCAATGATTTAATCTTGCTTGGATCAACAATCAACACCCTTGGTATTGACACTCAGAAAATCTGGAGATATACTTCACTGGGCAAGCCTACTGTCAGGGACTTCTCTAAATAACTTAAGAGGAATCATGTCAGTTTGAAGACTAAGGTGCACCTGAATCAGGTCATGGTCTTCTCAATCCTCTGGTACACATCAAAAAATACAGATGATAGGAAAAGAATTGATGCCTTTGAGTTGTGGTGCTGGAGAAGAGTACTGAATATCTCTTGGACTGCCAAAAAAAGCAAACAGACATGTCTTGTAGAAAGTGCAGCCAGAATGCTCCTTGGAGGCAGAGGTGGTGAAGCTTCATCTCCCATATTTTGGACATGTAGCTAGGTGATGCTGTTCTTTAGAAAAGGACATCATGTTTGGAAAGATGGAAGGTCAGTGAAGGAGAAGACCCTCAACAAGATGGGCTGACACTGTGACTTAAGCAGTGGGCTCAAGTATGTCAGAGACAATGAAAATGGTACAGGATAAGGCAGGGTTCAGGTCTGTTGTTCAGTGTCACTATGGGTCATTCTTGACTCAATGGCACCTAACAATAATGTAAGTTCAAATCAACTCAGTGGCTGTGGGTTTCGGTTTAGTGTAAGAGAAGGCTGGAAGCAATCCTTTTAAAGTGAAGGCAAATTTACATAACATTGAAGGGCAAGTAGGATTTGTCCAAAAATCAGATATTAACTGCCTGGGGCCTGCCTATATTTCTCCTGAACGTTCAGCCAGGGCTCAGAGAACACTTGTTCTGGCCTATCAGTCTTGGAAAGAGAATTTAGGTGTTCACAGGTCCTTATGATTTTATGCAGCAATGTCCTAGCAAAAATTATGGAGGTCTTATCAGTAGTCAAACTCAACTCATTACTGTCAGGTTCAAACTGACTCAGAGTTGACCCTTCAGTGGGTTTTTGAAGGCTGTAAATTGCATGGAAAGAGACTGTCCATTTTTCTCCCTCAGAGCTGCCAGTGGATTTGAACTGCCAGAGAGGCTCTTGCCTTGGGATTAACAACACAACTCCCTCTGGACTAAGCCACCAAAGTTTACTTTTACCAACAGTGGAAGCGGTAATTACCACCCTGTAGGTGAAATGCATCCTTCTCCAATCTCTGAAAACGTTGACAAAATCTCTTATGAATGGCTGTGAATAATAGAAACATTTTTGAAAAGTATGAATCTCAAAGATTATTATTTCCGATCTCCAGAATACTAATTTGTTTCACTTCCTATAATAATCCACAGCCCAGCAAACACCTACTGTAAATACCTGCTGTCTCCATCTCTGAACTCTAAAACAAGCCTCTTGACCCTTGAGGCCCCTGTTCAACAGAAAACATTAACAATCTGGGTAGAAGAGACAACACTAAAATTGGAGCTAATTCAGAAGCCAGATTAATGCTATCACCCAGCTCATGTAAATACTTAACACATGGGGTTTCTTTTCCTGTCTGCAAAAAAATGTACTCAAGGAAAAAAAAAAACACAAAAAAACCACACACACACAAAAAATCCAACACAAAATATCAAAAAACCCAAAAAGCAAAACACAAAAAACTCCCTTTCTGTTGAGTAGATTCCAATTTATTGCAATCCCATATGTTTGGCATAGACAAGAGCTAAGCTCCAGTGGGCTTTCTTGGCTATAATATTTATAATAGCAGATGGCCAGTTCTTTCTTCCGCAGCGCTGCTGGGTGGGTCTGAACCACCAACCTTATGTTCCCAGTTGTTGAGCATAAACCGTTATGTGCCATTCAGGGACCTCATGCTTAGGAAAACTTTAAAGAAAATGGTATAGAGAGGAAGAAGGATCTAGATAAAATCAAATTATTGCCAGGAGAGATTTAAGAGATAATCTCTTCCTGAGATGTCAATTTAAATGAAGAACTGAACTCAGTTTTCAGTCTGTACAGTTGTTAGGTGGTGGCAGAGCTAAACCTAGAATGCAGAACTCCTGTCTCATCCCCCTATTATTCCTCACAAACAGGCTTTCATTTTCAAGCAGCCTCCCTAATCTAATGAGCGTAACTCCCTCACACAGGCTGACTGACTGTGAACATGTTACCTTAGCTGTCCACAGAGGACAACAACATGAGGATGTTTCAACAGCATTTAATAAACCGCTCAGACTCTTTCACTGTGCTAAATGTACCCTTGTGACTGAGAGACAGTTAAGGATCACCGCTCATAACTGGATAGTCAAAGCCAAGTTTACCCACTACATAAACAGGCCTATTATTTTACATGTACAACATTTCACATGACTACTTTGTACCAAATAATATTCTATGTCAAAAAGGTTTATTGACCTGCTGATTTTTACCACCGTAACATTGTTACTGTTGTATGTGTCCTCAAGCCGGACCTGATCCATTGCTGGCCCTCAGAGGGTTTTCAGAGGCTGGAAATTGCATGGCAGGAGAATACCCAACTTTCTCTCTTGGGGCATCTGGGGGATTCAAACTGCCTGCCTTTGGTTTGATAGAACAGCTCTTTAACACTAGGCCACTAGAGCTCCCAAATAAAAATTAGAAAAGACAAAATATTTTTGTTCTATTCTCATATACACATAAAAAAAATGCTGATAACTGACATCCAAACTGGACCAAGGACAATGTCTAGTGTCCTAAACAAGTTACAAATGCAAATGACAAATTTATCTAGTCAGTAAAACAAAAGTTCTCTCTGCAAAAACACATTATCTATTTGACATTGTACTCATTTTTGCCAAACCTACCAAAACAAGCAGAATTCTCCAGTATTTTAAAAACAAAACAAAAATTTTATTAAACTACATTGTTATTGTATACCATAAAATCAGAACCAACCCACAGCTGCTCTCCAGTGGGTTTTTAGAAGCAGTTATTTCATGCAAGAACGTCCATCTTTCTCCTTTGAGCCTGTTGAATTCAAACCACATGCTTTTTGGTTGCCAATGCAACTCCTTACCACTAGGCCATCCAAGCTCCGTTATTAGACTATACTGACTCTCCATGTGATTTCAGAGAAGATCATGAAATTACCTAGTCAAGCTGGTTATATTCATTCTTTGAGTGCTTTTAGGCATAACTCTGCAGAATAAAATTCAATTGAATCAATAAAGCTAAAACAAAGGTTAGAAATTTGATTTTAGTTCTGATTCATAAAATGTCTCCATTTATGTTATGAACAAAATTTAATAATAGTAATTAACCCGCTCAGAGAAAAAAGCAAACATAAACCATTTTTTCACTACTTTTAATGTTATAAATATGAAATAGCCCAAATGTATTCTACTATTATTACTACTGCTTCAATGAGGCCTTGGTCTTACCAGCTTCTGCAAAATCAAAATGTAAATTTGTGTCATCAAAATAGGGCTGTATTTGGAGGCTCTGAGATGATTACAAAATCATAAGGCTGTGCAATGGAAACACTAATACACTATGAGATTTTTACAGACACACACACATATGCATACACACATGTAAGGAATCTCCACTGCCCTAAAAACAAACATATATGCCAAAAAACCCTCCACCAAGCAAATGAACTGCTTTAGAGTTGACTCTGACTCCTGGTGATCCTACGTGAACAGAACCTGTCCTAAGTGGGGTCTTCAAGGCTAGGACCTTCCTGAAGTGGATCACCAGGCCTTGCTTGTGAGACACTTCTGGGTTTTCAAACCATGAACTCTTTGGTTAGTGGTCTAACCATATAACTACTTACATTACTCAGAAACTCCTTATACATAGACATACATATAATACATACATGCAGACAGAGAGAGAGTGTGTGTGTGTGTGTGTGAGAGAGAGAGAGAGTTTATTCTTCCCTAGATAGTGCAAATGGTCATCAGATCAGGCGCTAACCAGACTAGAGAGCTGAGACCATTCAGAAACACAGTTTCACTCTGGCACACATGAGGTTCGCCATGAATCATAATTGAGGGACTGTAACTGGGGTGGGGAGGGGGGAGTGTTTGTTTTTACCTGACTGCAAGTTATTGCACTGAAACATGCAAAGTGGAAGCTTTCACGAATCAGCTTTCAGTTAAAAATAAAAACGATCCTGATTAATATAGACAGTGGAAACATTTTTAAACATGCAATCACTTGAATATTTTTGCAAGATATTTACAGAAACATTAAGAATTCAATAAACCAGCTTCCTTCATAAACAATATTAAAAATTTCTTTTGCCCTTTAATGCTCCATAACAAGGAAAAGCAGATGTCAAATTTCAAATAATGGCAGTTTCAAACAGTGTTTCTATTACTAGTTTGGTAAACAAACAAATGAGAAAAAAAATAACATGCTAAAAATTCTTAAATGACAGTGCTCACTCAGCAATACTCAAAATTTTCACATTTACATTGTCCTTCATGTGTATGGCAAATTTCCAAGGATTATGAAAAATGTTAGAACTTAGACCCAAAATCTGTTGAGTTTAAAAGTAGTCCTTTTCTACCCCTCCCCCCATTTTTTTGGCATGCCACAGTATTTTTAAGACTCTGATACTTTAGAACTAAATGCTAAACATCAGTTTCCTAGTCTGGTCAATCAAAGAGAAAAAGTTATGGCTCATCAAAGAGAAAAATCAGTCCTGGGAAGAAAACATTTTTCTTTGTGACAGTCTCTCATTGTCTACCACTACTAGTAGTTTTGGTCTTGTGAAGTTTTGGGGTTTTTTAATGTAAGGAGATACATTCAGCCATCTATAAACACCACAATCCTTCATAACAGATCCATGGGTTGGATGCACTTATACGGCCCCTTAAAAGTTCTTCTATTATTGAATTTTCAAGACACTTAAATTCTGCGGGAAGTCAGACAGAGCTCATTGCTCCACACTGTAATTCGACACTGGGCTGAAAAAGTTGACTAAGTTTAAGAAACCCAAGAGGAACTGCTTCCTGCTTTCAGTTAGAACAGTCTACAAATGACCTATAGTAACCTCTGCTGAGGCAGAGGTTACTATCAGGCATTTACATTCTGTAGAGGAAGAGTTTCTGTTAATAGGAAGGAGGATTTTGGTGGTTTGTTTTCTGGTGTTTGTTGTTTTTTTTTGGTTTCTTTCTTTTTTTTTTTTTTTTTTTTTTTTTTTTATAGTATCTAGGATTTATTTGTAGCCCTCACAGACAGGTAGGTGTAAGGATTTTATCCTGCTTTTCTAATAAGTTACTCAAAGACAAGAAAAACCAAAAGATGACTTGGAAAATGTTCCTTAGCCAGGCCAACTATGTAGTTCCCTCTTCCTTTCAACAAAGTGGGCTGTGCATTGGCAAACTTGCACGTTAGGAGCTAACTCAAAAATCGCCTTGTGAGTATCTTGAGGAAGGGGCAAGCGTGCTCTCTCAGTGAAATGAATGGCATAGTTGATATTCGTTTATTTTAGCATCACTTTACCTAATCAGAATTGACTCAACAGCAATGAGATTGGGGTTTTGGTTACCTAGTTTGCTCCTGTAAAATGAGATGAGGCTCCACAAAGAACTTGACTCTCAGTTTAAGCCGGTAAGGGGCTAGCCCATCCATCTGCTGGGAGATCCGGTTTCTCAGATTTAGCCATAAACTTTCACCTTTGCTACCCGTAAATTGCAGTCCAAAATAGTCAACTTCTATGATTCCCAAGCGTCTGCACACCTGAAACAAAAATGCAGCACTGATGAGCAAACAGTCCACAGAGCCAGAGCTATTCCAAGACTCCTATGCAACTTTTTGCAAAGTACAATGGTGTTAAATTCTTGTTGTAGAGATATGGAAAGAAAGCTCTTAAGATTCCAGTGATACCAACAAGACCACCAGCTGTCCTTCAGGGCTTGTTCTTCAAGACCTCGGACCTGGCAAATGACACTTATTGAAAAGAAATCCTCAAAAGTGGCGTCACAGAGGCTATGGGGGGACCCTCAGGGACATTTTCTTTTTATTCCAGTCACTGACGTTCTTACACCAGCACAGTCTACACAGCTGATATGGCAGTTTATTATTTGGACAATTTTAACCATCTGGACGCCAGAAAAACAAACACATTGAGGGCAACAAGCCACAAGTGTCGCGAAGCATCTCAAGAGGGTTTTTCAAACATCTTGAGTCTAGGAGGTTAAGAGGGCCACTGTGTGTCACTTGAAACCAAATTTACTGTCATGCCAGCTAAAAATTATTTTCCTTCACTCTTCATAAGACGTGTGCTTAGCTATCACCAGGGAATAGAGAACCCAAACCAACAGTCTTCTCCATCACGCAAACCCCTATATGAAGGTGAATGGCCCATTTTAGAAGCAGCGTGAAACAAGGGCCCATCTAAGTCAGCCAAGCGATTCGGGGGGCCATGACCGCCTCCTAGCCATCCTGTCCCAGGCGGGGCACAGGTGGCGCGGCCAGACCCATAGATGACCCGATAGGCGGCAGTGCGCACAAACACACAGACACACACATGCACACCTGCAGCAGGTGTGTGGGGTCACCGTCTTCAGGGAAAAGTGCCGGGCTGGGGGCAGGGTGGCCAATGCCACTTCCCTGACTGTGCTCGCGCCCCCTGCGCCTTGGTCTCAGTGCGCGCGTCCTCTGAGCCCCCACACCTGGTGCACGAGGAGGCGCCATGCACCCTAAGCTCGCAGCGAGGAAGGGGTCAGGCGCCTGGGGACCCCGGGACAGTGCTGCCGCTGCCTCCAGCTGTCCCGCCGCTGCGAGGCTCCAGGGCTTCCAGAGATTGGCCGGGGCCGGGGGTGGGCCCCCGTCCCCCCCTCCCAACCCCTTACCCTTACCTGGTTGAGGCAGTCCTCGCCGTTGGCTTTAGCCTCCACCTCCACCTCCATCAGGACCGCGTCCGGCCTCGTCACATAGCACAGCATGGTTGGGGCCGCCACTGCTGCCTACTCTTTGGTGTGCGCGGCGCTGCAGCCTTGCCACGGCTCAGACCCAGCCCCGAGCTCTGCAAAGGCCGCTCCTCTGGAGGCTGGAGCTGACGGACCCTGCCCTGCGCCCTGCGGCCGCCGCACCCTCCCCACCACCCGCCCGCCTCTTGGCCTGGAACTCGGTGGCGGCGCCGCACTCCAGCAGCCCAACTGCCTGCGCCGCGACAAGGACTCTTCTGATATAGTGGCCCCGCCCCCTCCGGCTGGGGCCCCTGCCAATCACAGCGACTGCTCCCCTTCTCTGTCGCCCCGCCAGCCAATAGCGGGGCCGGATCGGCTGTGGCCCCGGCCGCGCAGAGCCGGCTGAGTTCCCCGGGCCGCCTGGGGAGGTGGCAGCTTGCGGGCGCCGGGGGCTGCGGGTGGGAGGGAGGCCCCGGAACACACCCGCTGCCTCTGTCCGCTGGGCGACGCTGCAAGGCGCGAAAGATCTCCCAGAGCTCTGAGACTCGGGCTCCTCTCTGTTCTGGCTCCAGTTTTCAGTGATGAATCTCCTGATTCTACTGTTTTTCTTGGGTTACATATTTTGGAATGTTAAAGCAAAAAAAGGAAAAGACTCATCCCAAAGCTTAAAGAAAACTCTTCTCCACTGGTTTTGCCTCAGTGGCTTGTTGGAAAGTACAGTTAGTCCTTATTTTAACACCTCATCCATCGTTGGAGGGGAGGGAGGAAGATTTACCTAAGGAAGTTTTTCAGTTGTCTGATAAACCAGGAAGCTTGGGCTAATCCTTTTTTATATGAACGCTCTTTCAGGGCTTCTATTTACCTGTTGTGTTGAATCAAAACACTTCACAGGGCATGGAAGCCTATCTCACCCCTTATCTCGTTCATTCATAAAACATTCATTGGGCACCTGCAACCTTGCTGGGTCCGGTTCTCAGGCAAGCAGACTTTATCCTCATCTTTTTAAAAGGCCGAGGGCACACGCATCTCAGGACTTTACAAGTGAAATCAGTTTAACACTGCTATAAATTGTCCTGTTAGCTCTGACTTACAGCCATTTCATTGTAACAGGAAAATGCCTCGCTTTCTTGTACTATTTTCGTGATCATTGGTTTGGTCAAGTCCATTCTGGAAAACAACTGCCTTGGAAGTGAGTTTCTAAGGTCATAAACTGCAACAGCAACTTGTAGCCACTGGAAGATTCGAAGGACCAGAGACACACAGTTTGGTTAGCAATGCAACTAGCTACCCACCAATGCATCAGGGCTCCTCCCTCTTTTGCAACCTTCTGAATTTGGAGTGCTTTCCAGCCCAAGGAGTTCTGGTGGCCTAGTGCATAATGTATGTGCTTTGGGAGATAGAAGGACAATCTCTTCCCTTTGCAATTTCCAGACTCTGAAAATATGTAGAAGGACCATTTCCTCCCTGAACACCGTATCCAGCCATACTCTTGTGATCCATGGGCTTCCACTGGTGGCTTTTCCAAAACATAGATGAGACTTTCTTCCAAGTCTGTCTCAGTTCTGAAAGCTGACTGCCATGAATGACTCAGCTTCTTTTTGATATACTGGTCTCATAACTTCTAGAATTATAGCAAGATGCAAGCTATCATTATAGACCCCACTGATTGATGTGTAGTGGGTAACTTCAATACTTCAAAGTCATTGCTATCAGTCAGAACTAACTCATAGCAGACCCTCCAGTGGGACTTTAGAGGCTGTAAATTTCATGGTAGGATATTGTTCAGCTTCCTCCCACAGAGCCCTTGGTGGATTTAATTACTAGAGAAGTGTTATCTTTAGATTAGCAGTATAACTGCCTATGCACTATGCTGCTAGAACTCCCTAACTTCTATGTTGTTGTTGGCAGGTGCTGTTGAGTTGACCATGACTCATAGAGACCCTGTGAACAAGAGACTTTAACCGTGCCCTGTCCTGCACCCTCCTTACCTTCTCTGTCATGCTCAAGTTAATTGTGGTAGCTACTAGGTCACTCTAGCTCATTGAGTGTCTTCCTTTCTTTTGCTGGCCCTCTTACTCTCTCAGCATGATGACCCTCTCCAGCATTCCTCTTGATATTATGCCCCAAAATAAGCAGTACAAAGTCTCACCATCCTTGACTTTAAGGAGGACTCCAGTTCCACTTCCTTTGGGGCAGATTTGTGTGCTGTTTTGGCAGTCCATGGTGTATTCAAAACTTTTCACCAGCACCACAGTTCAAGGACATTAATACTTTTTTAATCTCCTTTATTCATTATCTAACTTTGAGATGCCTAGGAAGCAAAGAGATTGAAAAATACCATGGTTTAGATCAAGCACACCTTAATCTTTAAACGGATATCCTTGTTCTTTAGCACTTTGGAGAGGTCATTGACAGCAGATTTTCCTAATGCAGCACATCTCTTGATTTCCTGACTGAAAGAAATCTTTACCATGGATGTTTATTGTAGATCCAAGTAAAATGAAATCCTTGACTATTTTCCTCTTTTTTCTGTTTATCATACTGTTGCCTACTGGTCTAATGGTAAGAATTTTGCTTTCTTGATGTTGAGGTGTAACCCATATTAAAGACTTTTGAAGTAAGTGCTTCAAGTCTTCCCCACTTTCTACAAGCAAGGTTATATCATCTTTATTATGCAGATTGTTTATGAGCCTTTTTATAATCCCAATTTCACATTCTTCTTAATATAGTCCAGCTTCTTGAATGATTTGTTCAGCATACAGATTGAATATGTAGTGAGAATGGATATAGCTCTGACGCACATCTTTCCTGATTTTAAACCATGTAGTGTTCCCTTGTTCTGTTCTTGGTCTGGATATAGGTTTTACATGAGTATAATTAATTTAAGTGTTCTGAGATTCCCATTCTTCTTAATGTTATCCACAATTTATTATGATCCACACAGCCAAATGCATTTGAATAATCAATAAAACATTTTCTCATATTCTCTGCTTTCAGCCAGGATCCATATGACATTAGCAGTGATATTCCTTGTCCCATGGATTCTTCTGAATCCAGCTTGAACTTCTGGCAGTTCCCTGTTAATATATTGTTTCAATTATGTTTTAATAATCATCAAGAAAATTTTACTTGCATGTGATAGTAATGGTGCCGCTCAATAATTTCCACATTGTATTGAATCACCTGTTTTAGGAATTGGAACCAATCTGGATCTCTTCCAGTCAGTTGGCTAGGTAGCTATTTTCCATATTTGTTGGCAGAGACTGGTGAGCATGTCTAAAGTTGCATCTTTTTCCTGAAGCCCCTCAGCTGGTATTGCATCAATTCCTGGGGCCTTGCTGTTTTTCCAATGCCTTCAGTGCAGCTTGGCTTTCTTCCTTCAGTACAGTTTTTGATCGTAGGCAAACTCCTTAAATTTCAGTACCCTCAAAAAGTAAAAGCCTATAATTCTTTAATTCTTTCTTCATTTCCTGCTTGTTATCCCCTTTGCCAGTATGTTACTTAGTCTATCTCTCTTCAGTCCCTTGAGAGTGTTTGATTTCTTTACAGGATAATCCAGAGGATGTGGGTTTCAGCCCTGGAACCTTGGGAGAGTCCTTGCTCGGATGCTTTGTGTTTTTCCATGGTTAAATGATAACTGGGAGGAACAGCACAGATATGTCCACAAAGGATCTAAGTGTAAAGAGATCTGTATTGTCCTCTCTGTTCCTACCTTCTAATGGCTTCTCCTACTCCACCCTTTTCCTTGAATTCCCCATAGATCTCTTCTACTGGCCCTTATTTCTGAAGCAGTAGGAAAGATATTAGAATGGAAGACTAGAAGGATCCTCACTACCACAGCCTCTCATTAAGACCAAATATGGAAGCCTCACTGCAATCCCAAAGACAAGCAGTTCAAATCCACCAGCTGCTCCGCAGGAGCAGGATGGGCAGTCTCCTCCTGTACAATCTACTGCCTCTGAAATCCTCTGGACTGTCAGCCACAGATAGAGTCCGACTTGATGGCACACAATAACATGAGTAAAATGATAAATAGTTTAGTATTTAGTATTACCCAACTATGGGTACACTATTAATAGTTTTAGTATTTGCTATTACCCAACCATGGATAAAACTGTCAATAGTCCAAATCATGACTCCTGATGCTGTACTCTAACACGTGCTGTCTTAAAATCTTTTTGTGCCCTATGAATAAACTCATTTTCTTGTGACCCTGATGTATTCCCAATTTGTACCAATTCCTGTATCCTCATACTCTTAATTCTGGTTTGTGAAGCTCCAGAATTTATCTGGTGATCACATTTGGATCTTGCTATCTAATTTGTTCTCCATTGCTAGACATTTAAGAAGAGATAGAAGAGACAAGGCAATATGGAGACCAGTCTTGTTTTTGTTGCTGTTGTTGTTGTTTTCCTAACTGACAGAAGGCAAAGCTGGAAACTTCAGCAAAAGAGACTTTCACAGAAAATGTTTGGGAGCACACAGGTCCAGTGGGGATTGGCCATGGCAGTGAATTGCTGTTGCTGTCAGTTGCTCTTGATTTAGTTCAGACTCATGGTGATCTCTAGTGTGCAGCATAGAACTTCTCCTTCAGGTTCTTGAGGCTATAACCTCTCAGAGGCAAACGACTAAACCTGTCTTCACAAGTGCCTCTGGGTGGGTTTGAACTGCTAACCTTCTGACTCACAGCCAAACATTTTAACTGGTTTTGCCCTTCAGGGATTTCCTCGTAACTAGTTGTTGCTGCTGTTGTTATGCACCACTGAGTCAGAATCAACTCATAGCTGGCCCTCCAGCTTGTTTTTAGAGGCAGTACATCTAATAGGAAGAGACTGCCCATCCTTTTTCCTATGGAGCATCTGATCTATTCAAAGCATGTACCTTTGAGTTGGCACTGTGGCTCCTTACCTCTAGCCACCAGAGCTTGGTCGTTAGTAGAGTGGGCAAATATTAGATGGTCAAAAACGAATATAGAAATAAGCAAAACAAACCCAGATAGACAAAACTCAAAGTAAGATATCCACTGTGTGAAGAAACTGCTTGGGGGGGGAAAAAGCATATATATCTTGGGGTAGGGAAACAGGAATATTTCCATAGTCTATATAAATCCAAAGCCAGTTTAAAATAAGCAGTCACCCAGATCTTACTCTTGCTGTGGAATGATTGATAAGGAATCTAACTCTTCTGGCATTTGCAATCACTAGATAAAATAAAACAGGAAGAAGGGTTTTTAAAAGGAAGTATCAGGGGGAGAGCAATGGAGGGGAAAAGAATATTGGCTTCTACTGTATTAATGGGCTCAAGTGTATCAGGATGGTACAGGCCTGGGAGAGCTTCAGATCTGCTCTTTACAGGATCATGATGAGTCACAGTCATTTGATGGTTAAAAAACAGTAACTGGCATTCAGAAGGAGTTCTGGTAGGGCAAAGGTTAAGCAAAAGGTTGGTGGTTCCAACCCACTCAGGCACATCATGGAAAAAAGTTCAGACAACCTGTTTCTGTAAAGATTACAGCCTAGATGGCCTTATGGGGCAGTTTCACTCCATCACAAGGGCTAATTATGAGTTGAAATTGACTCGGTATCGTTCAATAACATTGGAATTCATAAACTGCATCAATCGCTTTCTGGCTCATACTTTCTTCCCTGAGTAGAGACAGGGAGAGAGAGGCTAGTTGGTTAAGGAATGCAAAGAAGGCTGAGTATGTTGGTGATTGGTTAAGAAAGCACATTATGCTCAGAAGACCTGGCTAGGGAATAAAATCCTACAGTAGAATAACTTCTTTGAGGAACTCACCATCTGGTAATGTTACTGAACGTCTGGAGTCAGTTTTAAGCCCCAGCTGGGTCTAGCTCCAAAATAAGAGATTCTGAACACTCTGCTTTGGGGGTGGTAACTGTATTAGATTGAGCTGTGATTGAGGCCTCTCCAGTTTAGCCAGGGTGGTGCTGCATTTTATCTGTGTCTACATTCTCTTTTAATCTTTTACTTTCAATTAGCTATCACCTTTTAAAATTCATGTTAAAATGAACTGGCACAGTAAAAGGATAAAATGCACAGGAATGTCGATGTTTAAAATAAAATCCATAACTAAGTAAGAGAATTTGTTAACTCATTGGAGTCTGAGCTGCTTTAACACAACCAAGCACCATGATTTTTCCCTCCCATCAGTTTCATCTACGAGGAGGAAGCTCTGGTGGTCTAATCCACACACAGGGAGTTGAGAGGCTAACCCAAAGTCAAACCTCCCTGATGATTTGAATCCACTAGTGGCTTTGAAGCCACAAGGGAGATAGCTGGGTAATTTCCTCCGCTAAAATTTATAGCCTTGGAAACTTAACGGAGGACCAGCTATGCAATGGTTTAAATACAAAAGCAATAAGAGAAGGCTTATATAAGAAAATTTCTGGTGGCACAAAACTGTTGGTGCTGTATTACCAACTTTAATGTTGGTAGCTTGAATACACGCAACAGTGTCATGGAAGAAAGACCTGCTTAATGGCTTCTATAAAAATTAAGAACAAAATGAAAAAGCCAAACTTGTTGGCATTTCATTGACACTGACTTAGAGCAAGCAATTCCACAGGACTCTAAATATAATTGTCCCATATGGTTTCCCATATATCAGTCTAGCGACTAAGGAGAGCTTGATCCAGGCGATTATTTTCTATGCATCTGAGAGAAGGACAATGCCTAAGGATGACAGAAGAAGAACCAATGTTGCTGAGTTGTGGTGCTGGAGAAAAGTATTGAACATACCATGGACCTCCAAGAGAACAGACAAGTCTATCCTTGAGAGGGTGAAACTAGGCTGCTCCTTGGAGGCAAGGGTTTTGTAGCTCTTCTCATATCCCTTGGGTGTGTTGCCACAAGGGACCAATCCTTGGAGAAGGACATCATGCTTGGAAATACAAGGGCTCAGTGAAGGAGAAGAAGACCCTAGATGAGAAAGATTGACATAGTGACTGTGGCAGTGGGGTCAGGTATATCAGAGTTGATGAGGTTGACTCAGGATAGATCAAGGCTCAGGGCCATTGTTCATAGAGTCACTATGAGTCGTAGTTGATTTGACAGCAGATAACAACAGCAGCAACAACATAAGGCTTCCAAGACTATAATCTTTTCAAAAGCAGGTTACCACAATCTTTTCTCATGAAACAGCTGGTGAGTCCTCACATCTGGCCTTTTGGCTAGAATTTAAGAACCTCTGTTTCCACTGCCAAGGGGTGGGGTTGTTTGGGGGGGCGGTACAGATTGTATCAGGTGATACTGTGAGAGGAGGTGACACCAAAGAAGCTGCCTTTAAAATGTTTCTGCAGTATTTCAGCAGAAATTTATTATTTATGGCAATATCTCTGTAGCTTTGACAACAAAACTATTTTTCATATGTTCATCTTATAGCAGTAGTGGCATCCACTTCCTAAACAACATGCCTCTGGAAACTCTATGAACTTTGAGAAAAAATAGTTACAGAAAGCTTCAGGTCTTTTGTTCACAGGATCACTATGAGTTGTGCTTGACTTGATGTCAATCAATAACAACACCAACAGCAACAACAACACATGTGTATCAAAAGTATAGGATAAGTGATACAGAGGAAGCCACTCATGGGATGGAGTGACAGAGTAGCTCCTACAAGGAAGGAGATTGTGAGGATGACAAAATACCAGGCAAAGTTTCCTTTTGTCATTGAGTCAGAATCGCCCTTGAAGGTATGGGACAACAGTGATGATGTGCTTTGGTGAGAGCTGTCATTTTTATCCAATTACAATGATACTACAAATTATACCGGCAGACAACACAAGCCCACAATGTTGTTTCTGTTGCAGCTAGTATTTTTGCAGTTGCTGATTTGGTCAAATTTTCTAGTGTAATAACCACAATATGGTGGTATTTATGAACTTACATCAATAACTTTTTTAAAAATAAAGCAGTTATTAAAAAAAGAAAATAAAAAAGGCTTCAGCTCAGCTATTAATAATACTATAACTAGTGTAATTCAATGGAGAGCTTTACAAAAGAGTTTTGCTCTTACTATTCATATCATCAAAGAGAAACCGTATTTAAGCAACTTATAGCTGGATGTATCCCATATTATTCATTGGTTAAAATCACTAATAGACATTATTAATGACTCTGTATGATCTAGTTCAGGAGGCAGTCCATGAAGGGGCAGCACTGTGAGTTACTACTGTGGATGACAAACAACTCTAGTGTTGCCATTACTGACATGAAAGGTCTGTGGAGTAGTTCTGCTCTAATACGTGTGATTGCTGTGATTCAGAGTCAACAGACAGCAAGATTATTTTAAAATCGGCTTTATTTTCTTACTTGGTTGGATAGAAATCTTGTTGTAGGAAATCCTAAAAACACGTAATTAAGTGCTTGGTTGTTACTGTTGTTGTTGTTGATTGTCTTTGAGTTGAGCACACCCCATAGCAACCCTATGAACAAAAGCCTAAAGCCCCTCTACAACTATCGACATTTATCAAAGTTCAGAGTTTCCGGAGGCAAGTTGTGTAGGAAGTGGATGCCACTCCTGCTTCCAAGCCTGTCATAGAATGTTATTGGTTGAGTCACTTGTGATGCTTAGTAACACCATGTACAAGCAGCTCTGAACCCTTCCCTGTCTTGAGCCAGTCTCACTAATTCTGACACACCAACCTTCATCACCTCAATTACTATATAAGCCCAATTTATCTGTAGCCTCCCCCTTCCGTGCTGTCCGTCAACCCTTCTGAGCATGATATCCTTCTCCAAGGATTGATCTCTTCTGACCATGGGCCCAAAGTAAATGAGATGGAACTTCAAAATCCTAACCTCCAAGGAGAGACTTGGTTTTACCTTCTCCAAGACAGACCTATTTGTTTTCTTGGCAGTCCATGGTATGTTCAAGACTCTTCTCCAGCACCACAACTCAAAAGCATCTATTCTTCTTCTGTCATTCTTCGTCATTGTCCAACTTTATGTAATTGAGAAAATCATGGCCTGGATTAGGTACACCTTTATATCTAGACTGACATCATTGCTCTTCAGCACTCTGGAAAGGTCCATGACAGCAGATTTCCCTAATGCAATTCATCTTTTGATTTCCTGACTGCTGGTAAGACTGTTAATTGGTAGATAACTATAATCCAAAGTGAGCAGTTCAAATCTCTCTTGCTGTATGAGAGAAAGTGGTGGTAGTATGCTGCCGTAAAGATAGATAGATTTGGAAGTCTTACCAGACAGTTCTATTCTGTCTTTAGGCCTCTTATGAAAGGAAATCAACTTGATGGCATTGGATAATGGGCAGTATAGCTACAATAAACCTTAGTTACTCTGGTGGCCTAGTGGCAAGAAAACTGTGCTACAATCTCAAAGGCATGCAATTCAAGGCCACCAGCTGCTCCACAGGAGTAGGATGTGCAGTCTTCTCCCATGTAATTAACTGCTTCTGAAAGCCTACTGGAGGGTCAGCTGTGGGTCAGTTCCAACTCGACAGTATACAAAGGAGTGGTTAAGCTCCCAGGTGAAAGATCAATGTTTCATCAATGGCTCCAAGGGATAAAAGACACTCTTCTCCCAGGAAGATTGTTATTGTTGTTAAGTGCTGTCGAGTCATAGACATTTCATAGAGACCTTATGAATGAAACACCTGGACACTTGAATAACTATCGCCATTTCTCCAAGTTCATAGAGAGTTTATGGAGGCAAGCTGTTTCAGAAGGGGATGCCACATCTGCTTCCAAGCTTGTTTTAATGGGGGGCTCCACCAAACACTGTCCACCATGGGTAACCATTGTCACATTTGACACATCAGTGTCACAGTGTTTAGCATCACAGGAACCACAAGTTACCTCTGTACAGCAAATGGACAGATCAGTGCTATACCACTTAGAAGAATGTTTGGACAAAAACAATTAAAGTCTGGCCTGAGGGCTGCAGAATAAAATCACCCACCTTTGGCTTGGTAGCATCACTCTCTGTCTGCTAGGCCAATTGAGTTCTCTCTGTGTTGTTGTTTTTACTGTTGTTAAGTGCTCTTAAGTTGTAGATGACTCATAGCAACCCTAGGACCAAATGAGATGAACTTGCCCAAGAAGATTATTGCCAAGGACACTTACAGGGCAAATCTACCATGCTACATAGGGTCACTGTGAGCCAGATGGCACACAACAAGAATACCTTTATCTGAAAAAATGCTCCTTCTTGTTGAGACCAGATTTTGTGGGATTGTCTGGGTACCTATGACTGCTATTCTCCTTCCAGCCCCATAGACACAGCAGCAGAAGCTGAAGCTGGCTCAATGAGAAGGCGTCCAGGAGGAGGACAGCCTGATCTCTTACCACACCAGCCTCTGAATGTTTGTAGGAACAGGCAGGGAAGAACAATCAGCAACTTCCTGAGAAACTGTCCTTTTGCTTTTACACATTATTCAAGCTAATTATTCACATAAGCAATGCTTCGTCTAGCATAAGTGTGCTAGAATATGTTGAGTGAGCAGAAATCCATAATTTGAAATATTAGAATTGTGGTATCCAGGAGTAGCTTAATTTGATCCTGGCCTGTCATCAAACAGAAAATATTTGCAGAACTGGCTGACTGATGAATCAAAGGTAGAATGGAGAAGGAATAGGCAACACCCCTATTATAAATTCTGGGAGATCTAAGATGGCATTATCTTAATTAGCAGGTACTTTCAATGACTTTTTCACCCCCTTAATTATGAGAGCAGTTCATGTTTATGGTGGAATATGTGGAAAAGATAGGAAAGTAGACGCCAAAATAAAGTACCTGTAAGCAGACAAGGAGCTCTGGTGGTGTGGAATGTGACACATGAGTCTGCTTACTGCAGGCATGGTGGCTTGTGTGTCAGTTGCTCTGCAGGTGAAAGGTGAAGGAACCTCCTCCTGCAAAGATTCACAGCCTCAGAAACCCAAGATAGGGCCATCATGAGTCAGAAACAAGTCCATTGCAGTGGGTTTGGTTTGCCTAATTATACGAGACATTCCTACTTAGTACATATTGATGTTTCACTCTTCTACTCCCACCTGCAATGTGCTATAAACACTGATTGTGATGCAGTCAAAATACTGTACTTTAATTTCTAGAGACTTATCAAGAAAGTAAGACAAGACACTTGTGGTGGGAGGTCCAAATCTAAAACCTTATGTACAGTGTTGTTGTTGTGTACTCTGGAGTCAGAACCCACCCATAGCTGAAGCTCCGGAGGGTTTTCAAAGGCAGTTTAATTGCGCTAGAGGAGACTGCCCATCTTTCTCCCTCAGAGCAGCTGGTGGATTTGAACCACATACCTTCATAATAGCAAGCCAGCTTCTTATAAATAGAAATGACAACCAACACAAAAAAGTCAACCATTACTGGGTCTCAACTTTCTTCCTCTCATTATCGTTTTGTTTCTTTCTTGTTGCTAATATTCCCCAAAAGGCCAGGTTTTGAGATAAACTTCAGCTGTTTGTTATTGTTTAGCTCAGAGATGCTCAGAGCTGGGAAATAATTTCCAAGCTGGCTTGTTTAATAAAAACAAATTCCTTGTGGATTAGGACTTCTAGTGTTGTTCCTAGCTTTTCTGTAATGAAGTTTATAGTCCTTGGTTTTAGTCCTAGGTCCATGATCCACCTTGAGTTGG
>NW_006399851.1:12875898-12906024 GCF_000299155.1 Elephantulus edwardii | reverse complement strand
AATGAAGGAGTGAAAGCCCAGAATCCCTGTGAGTGTTCATTGAAACTAATAAAATTTAATAATAATAATAATAATAATAATCAAACCAAACCACCCAAAACATCAAAACCCACAAACCTCAAGAGGTCCTGAGGAGCAATGATGTCAGTTTAAAGATCAAAGTGTGACTGATTCAGGCCATTGTCTTTTCAATCAAAATTGTATCTTAGAGCAAGACAGTGAATAAGGATGACAGAAGAAGGATTGATGCCTTTAAGTTCTGGTGTTAGAGGAGAGTACTGAGCATCTCGTAGACGGTCAAAAGAATAAACAGATATGTTTTGAAAAAAAAAACAAATTCCTTATTGCAGAGATTATCAAGAGTTAACCAAAGTGTTTCCATCAATTTGATTCTGATTCATGGTGACCACATGTTTGCTGGAGTAGAGCATGTAAGGTTTTCAGTAACTGAGCTTTTTGGAAACTGATCACCAGGTCTTTCTACTGAGGTGTCTTTGGCCAGATTCTAACCACTAGCCTCTGGGTTAATGTTGTTGCTGTTTTATATCATCGTGTCAGAAATGACCCATAGCTGACCTGCTAGCAGGTTTTCAGAGGCAGTAAATTGCCTAGGGATTGTCAATCTTTTTCCCACTAAGCAGTTGGTGGATCCAAATCATGATCCTTTGGGTTGGCAGTGCAACTCCTTACCACTAAGCCAAAAGACCTCCCTTTTAGATTAATAGTTGAATGATAAACTGTATGACCCAGAGCCTGTTCAGTAAGTGAAACTCAAACTTTGTGCCATTGAGAAGATTCACACTCATAGCAAACCTCCTTTGAGTTTCCAAGCTTGTAAATCTCTGTAGGAGGAGACTTACTATCCCTCTTTCTCTTTTCTCTCCCTTTCTCTCTTCTCCTTCCCCTCCTCCTCCTTCTCTTCCTCCTCCTCCTCCCCCATTTTCTCCTCCTCCTTCTTCTCTCCCCCCCCGCCCCTTTCCCTTCTCTCTGTCACTGCCTCTCTCCCTCTCTCTGAGTGAGTAGATCTATGGTGAATTCAAACCTCTAACTTTTTGGTTAGCTGCCCAATATGTAACATGCTAAATCACTAGGATTCCTTGTTTTAGACATAAGGGTTTTTTTTTTCAGTTGCTTATCAAGTAATGGTACTGTAGAAATGCCGATTCACCTGTGTCTGTGTTCACCTACATTTTTATTTTGGAAGATGTTGGATTGATGCTGAGGAAGCAGCTGAAACCCAGAGAGAGAAAACATTCAGTCTGCCTGGAGTTCCAACTCACAAACGCCTCCTAACTGGAAGGTGAGCTGAGCTACTTTTAAGATATAAGCATAACTTTCTACTGGTAACAGAGGAACCAATGCTATATACTCTATAGTAGGTATGACATAGAATGAAAAGTAGCAGTTAAAGCCCTTGGCTTCTAACCTTAAGTCAAAGTCAGTGGTTCAAATCCAACCACCACTGTGTAGGAGAAAGATAAGGCACCTTACTTCCATAAAGATTTACAGCTTTGTAAACTATGGCACAGTCTTATTCTAGCCTACAATGTTATTAACAGGCAGAACTGAGTTAACGACGGTGGGTTTAGTTTTGGCTTTTATAACATAGAACCAGGTGGTCATTTCCAATGGCAATGGAAGTACCAGCATTCCAGAGGGGGAAAAAATGACAACTGGCAGAAATGCTATAGAAATGACCAATGTACATGTGATGAGTTACTTATGTTGTTAGAAAAGAATTGCTTTTAATCAACAAGATAGAAATCAAGATAATATGAACACTTTAGAGTGAGGCAACTCCTTACTGAATGTCCATGTTAACATCTCTACCAAGCCTAGTTGTGGCTGACATTTGGATAGTTTATATCAGTTGGTGCTCAAGTCTTAACTCTCTTTCAGTTATTTAATATTTTTGGCTAAGTTTTCTTTCTTTTTTTGTTTTTTAAAAAATATCTTTATTTTCTTGTTGTGTACCATCAAATTGGATCTGACTGACTCAGGAGGAGATTGCCACTCCTTCTCCAGCAGAGCATCTGGTGGATTCAAACAGTGCACCTTTGGGATTGCAGTGCAACTTCTTGCCACTAGGCCACCAGCGCTCCCTGTTTTTGGCTAAGTTTTATGTTTCTGTGTTTCTCTGTGATTGTAGTGATTTGAAAATGACTTGGAAGCAAAGCTCACTGCCTACGCTTATCCATTTTCTTCTTTCCCTAATTTTCCACTTGATTTTCAACTCTTGAAGGAGGGTCTACAGGAAGCCATCAGCATCTCAGAGTGAGGAGAAGCAATTTCATCCTTACTTGGAATGATGGATATACACCTGCACAGTAGCTGTGTCTTGTCAGGTGGATTCAAATTCATAATGACCCTATGAACAACAGATTGAAGCTTTGCTCTGTCCTGAACCATCCTCAGAATCTCCACCACACTTACGCCCTTTGCAGCAGCCACTGTTCTTGTTAAGGACCTTCTGTTCTTTCACAGATTCTATACTTGGAAAAGAACATCATGCTTGGGCAAGTAGAGTAGCCCTGTAAGTCCCTCCAACTCAAACATTTACAGGAACAGAGCCAGGAATACAGGCATGAGTGAGTGGTGTTTAGCCAGAATTTCCCAATTGTGGATCCTTTTAGTTCATACTTCTGGGAGTTGAAGATTCCAAATGTGTGCTGCTCATGGGTTGGTGAGAAGATGACCATCTAGAGTTAAGTCCAGATGACAGAGTGAGGTCTACACAGTAAATGAGATTTTGTACTGAACAACTTAGGTTTTATGCAGCTGACCTTGGCTATTCCTGAGCTAATCCTGGTGGTATAGTGGTTAAGTGAACTAAATTTAATTTGAACCCACCAGCCACTCCACAGAAGAACAATGTAGCAGTCTATTTCTGTAAGGATGATAGCCTTGGAAACAAATGCAAAATGACAGAAAAACTAGGCTTACTGGTCTGATAGAGAATGATAGTAACCCCAAGGTTTGGTGCTTAGATAAATACCCTTCAAGACTGAAATGAACCCCTCCACATCTTGCTGGATTAACTTTCTGCCAAACAATAGACCTACAAAGTGAACAGCAGCACCAGAAAGATATTGAGGCTTTAAAACTGCTAACCACATGAGACCCAAAGAAGATGCATTTGTCAGGGACAATGCTCAGAAGGCAGGAAAGAAGGCTGAATCGAAACGGGAAACACAAGGAGGAAGTGGGAAAAGCGCTGTAACATTGTGGGAACTGCAATCAACATCACAAAACAAAATGTCTATGAATTGTAATCTTTTCCCCAAACCACAGTAAAAAGAAAGAAAGAAACCCAACGTATGGGAACAGTCCTACTCTGTCCTATTGATTTACTGAGTTGGAACCTATTTTGTTTCAACTTGATGCATTTTGAGTTTTGGAAGTAAAATTCCACATGTCACACTCAAAATGGAATCTTACATGATGTCATAAAAATAGGCTTTCATTGAAGTGATGTATTTCCACACTCTCAAATATAAGTTAAATGTTTAATATGCCAGCTTTGTTAGGGGTTAGCCATGGCCTTTTGGCCTAACCTTCATTCAACTGTTGGTTTTTCTAGCTGTACCACCTCACTCTGAGTGCTGATACCAAAAGACATCAAACACTGAAAGTAGCTCACTGTTCACCATAGATCTACAGTCATCCACTGCGACTATTCAAATCTCTGGCCTGCTTATTACTTTAAATAGCCTTTCTGCCTTCTCTAACAATGAATGAACAGTTAGTGACATGACTCCACTGGCTTCTAGCTCTCTTATTTGCGTTCTTGGTTTTTTCTTTCTTTCTTTCTGTGTGGCCATGGAAACGAAAAATGTCACAGTCACAAAGTAGCAGGAAAGTATTTAAGCAAGTGGACCACAGCAAGTTCAGTGTTAGAAGTCCCTAATGACCTCTGTTTTATCTAGCTCTTAAAATCAGTAATGTGTGTACCTTCAAAGTACTTTCTTTATGGAAAACAGTCTATGGGTTTAATACAATCCAGCTATTTCACCCTTAGGTGTATACTTACAAGAGATGAAAACAAGGACTCAGATAAATGTATGCCAGCAGTCACTAAAGTATTATTCACAATGGCTAAAAGGCAGAAACAACACAAGTGTTCATCAACAGGTGGGTGAGAACTAAAATGTGGTATATATCTGCCGTGGAATTCAGACATAATATTGAGTTAAATAAGTAAAACATGAAAATAAAGTGGTGTATGATCCTATTTTTTCTTTCTTTTTTTAAAAAAATTATTTATTTATTTTTTAATTTCAATGAACATCTACAGAGATTTTGGAATTCCATTCATTCATTGTTGCACTTTTCTCCCCGCCGCCACCCCCCAACCCCCACTCTTTCGCTCATCTTTTTGAAAAGCAAAAGAAAAACTCCTTCATGATCCTATTTATAAGAGTCTCTGGCTTATGAACTTCTGTCTTAGGTGCAAACTGTACTTAAAAACTAGTCCTAACTCAATTAAAGTCCCATTAGATTAAAAATCCTAGGTACATAAATGGTTCATTATAACAAATAGGTACTACTTTGTAACTCAAATAAAAAACATCACCAAAGCATTGACTGTAATGTTCTTAGGTTCATGATGATTCCTAAAAGAATTTTAAATTTTTCCCCTCAACTTTTCAACCTGTATTTTAATGAGTGACCATTTTTTACTACCTAAAAATCATACCAGTCTTTAAGTGCTATAGTTTCTTTCGACTACTCAAATATTAATGACATCTTTTACCTTAACCAGAGAAACAAAACTTCAGAATGGAACTCAAATATAGAGTGCAACTCTGTTAATTGTATCTGAAAGGATAAATGCTAGCATTTCTCTATCCATTTTGCTGATTCAAAGTATTAATGGACTATCCAGGTTATTTCCTCCAAATGAGATTTGTTGTTGTTGTTGTTATGTGCCGTCGAGTCGCCTGCGACTCATAGCGACCCTATGTACAACAGCCCTAAACTCCGCTCTGTCCTGTGCCAATCGCACTGTCTCTGACACTCCCATACCAATTATCCCAGTCACTGAATCAATCCACCTCATAGAGGGCCTTCCTCTCCTGCGCCGTCCCTCTACCCTCCCAAGCATGATGTCCCTCCTGGCAACATGTCCGAAGTAAGTTAGATGGAGCCTCAGAATCCTTGCCTCCAAGGAGCCACCCGGTTTAACCCTCTCCAGGACAAATCTATTCGTTTTCCCAGCAGTCCATGGTATTCTCAGTACTCTTCTCCAGCACCACAGCTCAAAGGCATCAGTTCTCCTTCTATCCTCCTTGGTCATTGTCCAACTCTCTGATGCATAACAGGTGATTGCGAAGACTATGGCCTGTATCAGACGCACCTTAGTCTCCAGAGAGACACCACCTCTCTTCAGCACTTTGGAGAGGTCCCTAACAGCAGACTTTCCCATGGCAATGCGCCTTTTTCACTTGCACAACTAGGTTTTGGAAAATTAGTAGGGAATTCTGATTTTCTTTACATGCTGCTAAATTCAAGCTCATTTTTTGAAACATTCTTTTCTAATTACCTGTGAATCCTTTGAACATTGCCAATTATGGTAACATTATTTTATTGCTCCTGGACAAATATTGCAGATTCTTTTTAAAATTCTTCCTGTAATACTCACATATGGTTTTAGATATGGAGGATAGAATATATTTAACTTGGGAAACAAGACGAATCATGCCAAGGAAATTTTCATACAAAGGAATGTATGTTTTTATATACATAGAACACACATGTATCTTGGCTTGGGGTCTTTCAAGAGATAAAATGGTATTTTCTTTCAAAACTTAGCAGCTAAATTAAACAGTAGCTTATTTACTGCCTCTATTATTTCCTGTTCCATTAATAGAGTTTCCTATAGCTAGTCTTTTCATTTTTTAGTCTTTTGTTTTCAAGTGTCAACAGGACATCCTGGAGGGTCCTTGTTTTTAAGGTGAGCCCGTTAACTCCATTTTGGTGACTAGGTGACACAGCAGGAATCTGTAACATGGGTGTGCTTGTTCTGGTTAAGGGTTGGGAGGAATGTCTGGCTGTTTTGTGACTTAAGCCCCTTGTTTAGGGTCAACAAGACATCCTGGAGGGACCTTGGGCCTGTGGCCCTCAGGCCTCATGTTATATTTTGGAGGAACATTCTCCTAAGTCATACAGCACTCTTCTGTCAATTTGCTGTAATGAGGTAACCTGGGTTTGCTGAACCCTGTGCCATTGAGGTATCAAATGTTGTAATGGTTGCTTATGGTGGACAGTGTTTGGTGGAGCTCCTAGTTTAAGACAGGTTTGGAAGCAGGAGTGGCACCCACTTCCTAAACCACATGCCTCTGGAAACTCTATGAACTTGGAAAAATGACGTTAGTTATGGAAAAGCTTCAGGCCTTTTGTTTATAGGATCACTGTAAGTCGTGCTGAACTCGATGGTAATCAACAACAACAAAAACAATAACAACAACAGTCTTTTAGGGAGCTCTGGTGTTGTTATCTCTAGCAAATTGTGTTGCTTATCCAAAAGCTATACCTGTATGCTTCTCTGGTAGTTCAAATCCACTCCCCACTCCAAGGGAGAAAGATGGGAAATCTCCTTTCATGCAATTTACAACCTCAGAAGGAGGGTTAGTTTTGAGTAAATACAATTTGAGTCTTTTATCCAAGGTTCACACAGCAAAATGGAAACTTAGTCAATGAAGATTGCCAACCTTCAGCTTAGGAAACTCAGAAAGTACCTTTCCACATCAGGACCATCCTACATACAAGCCCCAGGATTTTAAGCTATAAAAAGAAGTTATAGTTATTCATGTTATTATAACAAATAGTTGTTTCATTATTTAATTGACATAATTAAAATGGTATTTTTTTCACTTTTGGTCCAGTTCTTTTTTAAATTTTATTTTATAGTGGTTTATTTGTAAATATTGTATATATTGTTCTTCACACCGGATCTTTCTCATTTCCTTCACCTCCCTCCAATCAAATTGTGTAACCTTGTGTTTAACGCCTGCCTACCCCTGTATATCTGCAGCCCTCTGCTCCCTCCAAGCCCCCTTTTTGACCCTCATACTCATTCTACAGTAAAGGTCTTATACAATATTTGTCGTTATGAGACTTAGTTCAACTTAGCATAATGCTCTCCAGTCTCTCCTAAGTTAGGTAGTAATTTACAAAATCATTGCTCCTGCATACTGTGTAGGCTTCCTTTGTGTGAGGGTAACATAATTTCTCAGTCTATTCGATTGTGATTGGACATTTGGGCTGTTTCTACGTTCTTGCAATGGTGAATAACTCTACTATGAACATTGGTGTACAAGTCTCTATTTGTGCCTCTGTTCTTGTTTTCTCAGGGTGTATTCCAAGCAGTGGGATAGCTGGGCAATATGGAATTTCTATGTCCAGCTTTTTGAGGAAGTGTCCAACTGCCTTCCAGAGTGGTTGTACCATTATATAACATTCTTAAAACAAACCAAACACATTGCCACTGAGTCAAATCTGACTCAGAGTGACCCTCCATTGTGTTTCCAACTTCGTAATTCTTTATGAAAGGAGGCTGTTTATTTTTTCCCAGAGTGCCTGGTGATTTGAACTGAAAACCTTTGGGTTTGCAGCATAATGTTTATCAGACTAAGCCATCAGATTTCATTTTACTTTCACTTTCCAAGTAAAGAATAATTCACATTGCATAAGATGTTTGGAGAAGACTTATTTTGATGTTTGCAATAAATTACCTTGAAAGATTAAAGAAGAACATTTAGACTTACTATAGATTCAATCACTGTGATACTGATTTGTCAAATGTGTTAATGGTCGGTTACCCAATACGGACAGAGAGTGGGGTGGAGTTTCCCGATTAAAACAAGCTTGGAAAGAGGAGTGGCATCCACTTCCGTAATAGCTTGCCTCCGGAAACCCTATGAACCTGGAGAGAGGATGAAAGACACCCATGCGTTGAGGACTCTCCTTCATATGGTCTCTATGAGTCGCCTGCGACTCGACAGCACTTAACAACAACAACAACAACATAGATTCAATGTTCTCTTCTATTTTATTGGATTTAGTTTCCAAATATTCTGTTAAAGATTTCCTCACCCCTCGTCTATGATTATGAAAGGTGTTGATCTGTAATTCTCTTTTCTTTTAGTACCTTGCCTCATTTTGACCAGAGTTATTGTTGTGTGCTGTTAAGGTGGAATCAACCCATAGCTGACACTCTAGCAGGTTTTCAGAGGCAGTACATTACACAAGAGGAGATTGCCCATTCTTCTGTGGAGCAGCTTTGGAAGTAGATTTGAACCATGTGCTTTATGATGAAAGTTATCCTGGTCTTATGGACTTGGCTAGGAGGTGTTCCCTCTCCAGTGGCTCTAGGGGAAGATCCTTCTGTGACTTTCTAGTCTATGATAACCCCAAGTATTCCTTGGCTTGGAGCTGCAGCATAACTATTTTACTATAAAAATATCTCCCCTAACTCTATTATGGGAGGGAAGATCACTATCAATACTAGGCTCAGGCCAATTCGTGTGAGATGGAGATAAACCATCCTCTACCCCTCAATATTTTTACTAATTCTGATACCAATTATACTTCTCGCAGCATTCTTTACTTCTCTGATGGGTTCTGTAATTCCTTGCAAAGGCCACACAAAACTCACAGATCACATCTAAAGTAATAAGACTTATTAGGAAATTAACATATTACAATTAAGGTATAAGAATGACTCAGGATGCAATTCTTCAATAGGATTGTTTTGCTTCATCTGTAACAGCAAGTAAGTCTCTATCTCTGCCCTCAGTTCACTGACCCCTCTGCTGGGTCTGCCTGGCTTATGAAAGTGTTGCAAGACAGTAACTCTTCCAATAAGCGCTGTAAGGAAGCCCGCTGAGATGTTTCATTCCAGTCTCCTAGTTCCTGCCATCTTGTGTCACTGCTGCCACTGTGTTACTGGTCTCTGTCTCCTGGGTGTGTTGTTGTCAGGTGTCATTGAGTATGACTCATAGTGATACTGTGAACAACAGAACTATACCCTGTCCTATCTTGGGCCATCTCATCCTCTCTGTTACACTTGAGCCCTTTATTGTAGTTACCATGCCAATCCATCTCATTTGCAGAGTCTTACTCTTGTTCTCTACCCCTCCACTTTTCCAAGCATGATATCTCTTTCCAAGGAATAGTATCTTCTAGTAACATGTCCAAAGAATGAGAGACAAAACTTTGCCATCCTTGCCTCCAAGGACCACTCTGGATACACTTTCCCCAAGATTTATCTGTTCATTCTTTTGACAGTTGATGGAATACTCAGTACTTTTTCAACAACAAAACTCCAAGGCATCAACTCTTCTTCTGTCATCTTTACTCATTGCCCAGCCCTCAGATGCACACAAAATAATTGAGGAAACCATGGCCTAAATCAGGCACACCTTAGTCTTAAAAAGAATGTTATTCCTCTTAAGTATTTTGGAGAGATTCTTGACAAATGGACTTGTCTAAAACAATACACCTCTTGATTTCCCGACTGCTGGTAGGTACCAAGGATGTTAACAGTGGAGCCAAGTAAGATGAAATCACTGACACTTTCAATCCTCTCTCTGTCTATCATAATAACAAGGGCCTTTGTTTTCTTGATGCTGAGATGTAACTCATATTGAAGGTGGTAGGCCTTGATCTTTTGCAGCAAACGTTTCAAGTCAGTATTGGAACCATCGGCCCAGAAGTTGCATTCTATTCCTGGCCCCTTTTTTTATATTGAGGAGGTTCTCCTCCAGGATGGACTCCCTTTAATCCCAGTGGGAAGACAAAATCCACCAACCTCCTCACTCAGCCTCCACACATCTTGTTTGCATAATCTCACCTCTACAAAGGTCCTTTGAACCTTTTTTGCATAATTAACAATCTGTCCAATGTCCTAGGTAGTCACAGGCATCTTATTGCCCAAACAGAAGGGCCATATTACAGTAATTTACTTTATTAAAGTTCTCCTAAGAGGCAAGGATGGTGAAATTCCATCTCATATTCTTTGAGTATGTTGTCAAGAGGTACTTGGGAAAAAAAGTCATGACTGCAAAAATAGAGAATGAGTAAGAGAGAGGAAAACCCTGAATGAGATGGATTGAGGATAGCACAGTTTCGGGAAGGGTGGGTTCTTTTTTTTTTTTTTTTTAATAGAATTTTTCTTTTATACTGGTTTACTTTCAAAGTTCATATAAATTCTTTTTCCCACCAGATCTTTTCCATTTCCTTTACTCACCCCTCCCTCTACTCATCAAATTGTATGACCCCATGATTAGCCACCCCAGCCCCACCCACCCGCTCATCTTCACCACTCTGTTCCCACCCTCCTTCCCTTCGATCCTCATACACATTCTACAATAATTGTCTTATACAGTATTTATCCTTGTGGGACTGAATAACTCAGCAGAATGTTTTCTAGTCCCTCCCAAGTTAGGTAGTGATTTACAAAATCTTTGCTCCTGGGTGTGGAGTAGTACTCCAACGTGTGAATGTACCATAATTTTTCTCAATCTATTAGATTTTGATTGGACATTTGGGCTATTCCCATGTTCTTATGATGGTGATTAATGCTATGAACACTGGTGTACAAGTCACTGTTTGTGTCTTAATTCTCATTTTCTTGGGGTATATTCCAAACAGTGGAATAGCAGGGTCATAGAGATTTTTTATGTCCAGTTTTCTGAGGAAATGCCAAACTGCCTTCCAGAGTTACATTTTACATTTAGGGAAGGTTTTTGGCCTATTGTTCACAGAGTTGTCATAAGTTCTAGTTGACTCTATAGCACCTACAAGAAGATTTTGCCTTCTTCCCTCAATCTCTGTCTCATTATGTATTTTCTCTAATAAAAGGACACCGCTTAAATTCAATTAGAAGTCATTCCACTCTAATATGATCTCGTGGTAACTAATTACATCTTCAGAAATCTTATTCCCCCAAAAAAGTCATCTCCATCATTACAGGTTTCTGAAGTTAGAACTTCAGCTTATTTTGGAAGGAGTACACAGTTCAACACACAATAAATCTAAAGCTTACCTCTTTCTACTGTTTCATCATAGCTTTGCTTAGGAAGAAATGGGTACAGAGATTTTCTGAGGTTTGGGTTGCTCTGAAGCAGGACAAATCATTCTAAAGGGCAAGAGAACCAGCTCATCTCTTTTTTAATGGCAAACAGTTAACCAAAATCTTCATCTCACTCCTGACTTCCTTCCTTAAAGTCTAAGTAAGAGACTGGAGACAATGGGACTTTTCATTAATAGAATAAAGTGAATACAGCTTGCAATGGTTTTGTTGTTTTTGTTTGGGGATATTTTTCAAAGTCACACCAGATGTATAATTTTCCAGAAGATTAGCCAAGCTCCTTGCTGTCTTAGTCAGGGACCAGGAGTTCTGCTCCTGTGCTCTGTGATCTTATATGAATAACTCTCCTTGCTTAGCCTGTTTCCTAGTCTTTGAGGAGTTTGATAATTTGATTTTGGTGAAGATTAAATGAAATTATATAGAAAGGAAGCTTGCTATAAAGAGTGGCTCTGATTATAACCCTCAGACCTCAGTTTCCTCAATTAGTAAAATAAGACAGATTAGATGTCATACAATCTGTGTGTGTGTGTGTATGTGTGTACCGTCAAATCAGATCTGACTGGTACAGGAGGAGATTGCCCCTCCTGGATCTCCAGCAGAGCATCTGGTGGGTTTGAACCACGTACCTCTGGGATTGCAGTGTAGCTTCTTGCCACTAGGCCACCAGAAAAAAAAAATTATTTTTTAAGTTCTCTACAGCTGCCTAGGAGTCTGCTCTTCTGTCCATCCCTCACCTAGTAGGCCTTGGTAAATGATCAAAACAATTTTGGCAAGGGTATTTTAAAACTACCTTAACAAAATGACCATGGTGAATTCTATTTTATTGTGTTATTAATTCTCTAATGATTTCAAATTTATCTATTTCTCCTTTATGCTCTATTGATATGTGAGTAAATATTTAAGCTGAGTCACAGTTGTTTTGTTGAACTTGATTTACTGTTGCATTGTACCCAGGTATGTGTTCTAATTAACCTCTTTGCCTTGGGCTCATAGATGGTAAATCTGTGGGTGGTGTGGTAGCTGAGTAGCAAAAAGCTGACAAGTAAACAAAACCCAGAATCAAAACAAAAAGACTTCTAGATCATAAGCAGTGATTAGAACGTACAATTTAAATACCTGTAGATAATCAGGCTTGAGCCCTGGTAAGTGCAGCCTGCAGGGAGTGTGGTGCTAACCCAAATACAGTGCCTTTTTTTTTTTGGCAATTTGAATCCACCAGCAGCTCTGTGGCAGAAAGGTAGGCAATCTCCTCTTGTGTGATTTACAGGCCCCAAAACAGAATGGAGAGACAGGTAGGAGTCACTTTAGAATCAAGAGTGTTAAATGAATGAGATAATCAAGAAGAGTCCTGGTGGTTCATTGGTTAAAGAACTTGGCTGCTAACCAAAAGATGTTCAGTTCATACCTACCAGCTGCACTGTGGGAGAGATGGGACAGTTGGATTCTATAAACATTTACGGCCTTGAAAAACACTTTGAAGCTATTCTACGCTGTCACGGAGAGTTGCTTTGAGTTAGAATGGACTTGTGAGCAGTTGGTTTGGTTTCAGTTTAGATAATCAAGTGTGTACCACAGTTTTTCTTATTGTTACAGGTTGTGAATGATGGAACAATATTCTGCCTGGTCCTGCACCATCTTCATTGTTGTGTTCGAGTCCACTGTGTTAGCTCGTGTGTCAATTGCTTTTGTTGAGTGTCTCCCTCATTTTCCTCATCTCTCCACCTCACCAATCATGATGTCCTTTTCAAGCAATTGTGTTTGCCTGAGGACAGGCCCAAAGTTGGTGAGCTGAAGTTTCCCCACCCTCACTCCTAAGCAGCATTTTGGCTGCATTTCTTCTGCCACTGAGTTGTTTGTTCTTCTGAAAGTCCACAGTATGTTCAGTACACTGCATTTCTAAGTCAGGGTTAATTCTGCAAATATTTCCACCCCCCCCCCCCCGGTTTAACTTAGTAAAATAATCAAACTTACTGTTCTATGTTATGCTGGAAATTTCATTAATGATATCAATTAAGGGCCCTCAGGTCCTAACAAAACAGGCCTTGGCAAAATGAGTTCTTTGAACTAGCAATACTGATCTAAAAGATTAAAATCAGACTTTCAAAATTATATACTTCTTCAAAATCAGACTAGGTTAGGAATTTTCTTCTTGTAGTTTATCATTTTATTTAAAAGGTTGTCATTGCTTTTTGAGTCTCTATGTTTCTGATTGTGACAAATTGTACATTATACATACTTTCTGAAAGGCAAGCTGACACACAATCTAAAGTTATACAGCTGGAAAGAAGGAAAGTACTTTATCTTGTGATCTTTTAAAAGAAGCTTTTTTTTAAAAAAAAAGCTTCTTTAAAAAGGAACTCTACTTTCTCCTGTTTTCATGAAAAAGAATCTAATAGCATGGCCTTTCCTCCTCCGTCAGAAGGAATTTTTAAGGTTTTTATTCTGATTTTTTTAATAATAAATGTTCTTCAATATCTTTAGTCTGAATAGAATCATCAGTGATTATTACCTTCTGGTCTCATTATCTGATTCTATCCACTTCTAAGCAATGCTTCAATTTTTCTTTTCTGATCTTGAAGGTAGAAAACAGGACGTCATCTGGGATAATACAATCAAAGCATTTATTATTTGCTAATGGTCCAGTGGCAAGAAGCTGTGCTGTCAACTCTAAGGCAGGTAGTTTGAATCCATCAGCTGCTCCACTGGCAAAAATGGGCAATCTCCTTTTGTGCAATTAATTTATAGCCTCTGAAAACCCACTTGAGAGTCAGCTATGAGTCAGTTCCAATTTGAAGGCACACAGAACTATAGTATGTTTAGTAAGCTAAACCATTCTGACCTCTGATAATAGTAGGGGCACACTAAATATCTTATGAGTGAAAAAAAGGTGATAAATTTCAGAACCAGTTGTGTTTTAGCCAAGTTATAAATAGAGGTGGCAACCCTCTGGGGGTTTGAATCCATCAGCTCTTCTGTGGAAGACAGATACATAATCTTCTTCCATGAGATTTCCAGCCTCTGAAAGTCTGCTGAAGGGTCAATTATGAATCAGTTCTGACTCGACGGAAATGAGCGAGCTATGAATAAGTTTTAAAATGGACTTTTCATTTTTAGAATAACCTTCATCAAATTTTCCCCAAGGGTAGTATCCTATGTAAGTGTCTTGATTATCTGACACGCTGAGTCTAAACCAATTCACAGTTGACCCTCCAGTGTGATTTTGAAGGCTGTAAGCTGTTGTCAAGAAGACAAAGATTCTCACCCTGGACCAATTGGCAGCACCAGGATGGATGCTGAAGAGATTGAGATTATTCACAGCTTTAGTCTGCTTGGTTCCACAGTCAACATTCTTGGCAACAGCAGTCAGGAAATTAAAAGACGGTTTGTGATAGGAAAGTCTGCTGTTAGGGACCTCTCTAAAGTACTGAAGAGCAATGGTGTCTCTCTCGAGACTAAGGTGCATCTGATACAGGCTATGGTCTTTGCAATCACTTGTTATGCATCAGAGAGTTGGACAATGACTAGAGATGATAGAAAGAGAATTGATGTCTTTGAGCTGTGATGCTGGAGAAGAGTATTGAATGTACCATGGACTGCCAAGAAAACAAACAGATTTATCCTGCAGAGGGTTAAACCAGACTACTCCATTGAGGCAAGGATTCTGGGGCTTCGTCTGACATACTTTGGACATGTTGTAAGGAGAGACAGGTCCTTGGAGAGGGACATCATGCTTGGGAGGTTGGAGGGACAGCGCAGGAGCCAAAGACTCTCTATGAGGTGGATTGATTGAGTGAGTGGGGTAATCAGGATAGGTATAGAGACAGTGTGATTGGCACAGGACAGAGCAGGGTTTAGGAGTGTTGTATATAGGGTCGCTGTGAGTCGCAAGCGACTTGATGTTACATAACAACAACAATAACAAGTTGTTGGGAGAAAATAGCTTATATTTCCCCTGTAGAACAGCTGGTGGATTTGAACCACCAGAGCAGCACTGCACTTGGGTTAACAGCCCAACTTTCTGCAGAGTATAGTACCAGAACACACTTTGGTTTCTACAGCTGTGAAAACATATCACAAACAAATGGCTTTAGGAAACAGATTTATTGCCTCACAGATTAGCAGATTAGATGCTAAAATTTATGGTGCCAACTTTAGGAGAAAGCTTTCTCTTTCTGTCAATTCTAGAGGCAGGACCTTATTTCTTTTACTCTATGCAGAGCCAGCTCTCCTTGATGATCTCCACATATATTGGCCTTACCTAATGTCAAAGAACTTGTTAGTGCAGGAGTCCAGGTCCAAAAATCACACTCAACTCCTGGAAATTATTTCTTGGTAGTAACTTAAAAGCAATCTTATTCTCAGAAAGCCTCCCTCTGTGTTCATTCCTCTCTAAGGATGATTACATCATTACATATCTCCCAAACCCCATCATTGTGTAACTGCCAAACCACTGAGAATAAATAAGCAGCTAAATTGACACATGCTTTTTATCACCACAGATAACAGCTTTTAAATATTTTATAGTAGTGAAATACATATATTTTCCTATTCAAACATTTTTATGCGTAAAATTCAGTAATCATGCTGCACTGATATTACTTCTTTCTGTTTTAATTTTTTCCCAAATATTATCTTTGAAGACTTTCTTAAGGTATTATAAAGTTTCTCTGTTGTTATTATTTAGTGGGATAATACTATTAGGATATGCATTTAATGCATTCCTCCTCTGCTCTCATTCAATAGTTTTTAGAATCCCTTGATAGATAATTCTTGCCTGAATCAATCATTGCTATATTTGTCAAATGGTGATTTTTCCATTTATCAAATGGAAAACTTCATCATTCCTTCTGTGTTTGTTGGTATTTTCCTATAATATTGTTGCTTTACCAATAAGGCAAAATTAACTAATAGCTGACCCTCCAGTAGATTTCAGAGACAGTAAATATCATGGGAGGAATTTTGTATTTTTCTCCTTTGGACTGGTTGGTAGATTTGAACTGTGTGCCTTTGGGTTGGTAACACAAGACTGCCATCATTCTTTATATTAACTCAGCTGTTCTTTTGAGATTTAATTGGGTTCAATAATTTCTAGGGCTTTCTTTATTCCATCCCTGCAATCTTTATTATAAGCTTTTTTCTTTATTATTTTGAGCATATGGGTAAAAAAAATCAAAACTATATAAGAAAGTACATTCTAAAAATATATATCCCTAATGATACCATCTCTACACACATTGTACCTGTTCCCAGTATGTTTTGAAGGTAACTGATACTATTCATTCATAGTATCTTTTGTCTAATTCTTATTTGAAATAAAAAATTATATTCATATCTTAACTAAAACTTTATTTCTTATTTACACATAAAAGAACATATTATAAGCCATATTTTTTACAATCAATAATTTATTCATTGCTCATACCTTTTTACAGAAATCCAGAATAACATAAATGACAATGATATACATGGATCTTACCTAAAGGAATATACAAGTATCAAATTGGTTTTATCTATAGAAGGAGACAATACAGAACTCATTATCAGCTGTCTAAACAAGCATAGGAGCTGATTGTGGAACAGAACATTAATTACTCGTATACAATTTAAATTGCAGCAATTTTTTTATTGATTTATCTTTTTTAATATATATATTAGGCAACTATTCTTTGTTTTTTAATGCAGTAAACATAATTTGTCCACTTTTTCTCAGTCTTACCCCCACCCCAATATCAGTCTCATTCTATAACAGTGGCACCATATAATATTTGTCTCTTTGTGACTGAGATTTTTTACTCAGCATAATGTCTTCCAGGGTCACCCAAGTCACCCTTTTACAACTTTCTTTTTTTCACTGAACAATGTGTATCCTAGAAATCACCTTTTATCAGTTCATTCTTTTTCATAGCTTCATTTTTTCCGTTGTGAGGATGTACCATAACATCTTTACTCACTTTCCTATTCAGGTTTTAGAATACTTCCCAAAGGCAGCACGGGATGACAAAGCAAAATATTACAATGAAATGTGCAAGGAGTTGGAGTCAGAAAATCAAAAGGGCCGAACTCGCTCAGCATATCTTAAGCTCAAGGAACTGTCAAGGATGCTTTTGGCAGAATGTTAAATGATCCAGGAAGTATTAAAAGAAGATGGAAGGAATATACTGAGTCACTGTATCGAAAGGAATTGGAAGACACAGAAGAATTTCATGAAACAACATATGAGCAAGAGCCTATGGTGATGAAAGAAGAAGTTCAGGCTGCTTTGAAGTAAATGGCAAAAAATAAGGCTCCAGGAACAGATGGTATACCAATTAACATATTTCAGTTAACAGTGCTGCCCTGGACGTGCTCACCAAGTTGTGCCAAGAAATCTGGAGAATGACCCCTTGGCCAACTGACTGGAAGAGATCGATATTTGTTCCTATCCCAAAGAAAGGTGACCCAACAGAATGTGGAAACTACAGAACAATCTCACTGATTTCACATGCAAGCAAGATTTCACTGAAGATTATCCAAAAACAACTGGAACAGCACATCAACAGAAGTCCAGGCTGGGTTTAGAAGGGGTGGTGGTACTAGAGATATTGTAACTGATGTTAGATGATCTTGGCTGAAAGCAGGGAATACCAGAGGAATGTCTGTGTTTCATTCACTATGCAAAGGCATTTGACTTTGTAGATCATAACAAACTATGACTGACTCCGAGAAGAATGGGAATCCCAGAACACTTGATAGTTCTAATGAGAAACTTATACTTGGACCAGGAGGCAGTCGTCAGAACAGAGCAAGGGAACACTGCATGGTTCAAAATTGGGAAGGGCGTACGCCAGGAATGCATCCTATCTCCATACCTTTTTAACCTATATGCAGAACAGATTATCCGGGAGGCTGGGCTCTATGAGGAGAAATGTGGGGTCAAGATTGGTAGACGATTCATCAACAACCTGCGTTATGCGGATGACACAACCCTGCTTGCTGAAACTGAGGAGGACCTGAAGGGCCTACTGCAGAGTGTCAAGGACTGCAGCCTACAATATGGATTGAGGCTCATCGTCAAGAAGACAAAGATTCTCACCACTGGACCAATTGGCAGCATCAGGATGGATGGTGAAGAGATTGAGATTGTACACAGCTTTAGTTTGCTTGGCTCCATAGTCAACAGTCTTGGCACCAGCAGCCAGGAAATTAAAAGGCGCATTGCCATGGGAAAGTCTGCTGTTAGGGACCTCTCCAAAGTCCTGAAGAGCAATGGTGTCTCTCTGGAGACTAAGGTCCGTCTGATACAGGCCATGGTCTTTCCAATCACTTGTTATGCATCAGAGAGTTGGACAATGACCAGGAAGGATAGAAGGAGAATTGATGCCTTTGAGCTGTGGTGCTGGAGAAGAGTGTTGAGAATACCATGGATGCTAGGAAAACAAACAGATTTGTCCTGGAAAGGGTTAAACCAGGTGGCTCCATGGAGGCAAGGATTCTGAGGCTCCGTCTAACATACTTTGGACATGTTGTGAGGAGAGACAGGGCCTTGGCAAAGGACATCATGCTTGGGAGGGTGGAGGGACGGCACAGGAGAGGAAGGCCCTTTATCAGGTGGATTGATTCGGTGACTGGGATAATTGGAATGGGAGTGTCAGAGACAGTGCGATTGGCACAGGACAGAGCGGAGTTTAGGACTGTTGTACACAGGGTCGCTATGAGTTGCAAGTGACTCGACGGCACATAACAACAACAACAACAAACAACACTGCAGTGTTACTAATGTTGGGCATATGCACTGTATGTTCAAATCATGAATATCTTCCTAGGTGTTTAAACTTCTGATTTTTCTTTCCTGCATTTTCTTCATTGTACTACTGGGTAATCATTTACTAATTCTAGGCTGCATGCAGTGTTGGATGGCCACGTGTGGTCCTGAAACTTCTGTTTCAAGCTAACAATTCTCATGGGGAAAATCAGCCTTTATTAGCAGCTAACCATATGCTAATACGCTGCAGCATGTTAATGACAGCAATACATACTAAATTTTTATTATATTATGCCCATAATATTATAAGGATGCTTGTCATTTATGGTTAAAATACAATTACTATTTGCCTCATGGGAAAGTAATTTTCACTTTGATGATTACAAGTCCAGTAGAATGAAGGGATGAGGCATGTGGGCTTTGAATCCAGATTCTGTGGGTTGAAACCTGCTCAGATGTGTCACATTGAGCAAATGATTTAGCCTTTCTGTCCCTCAGCTGTAAAGCAGACATAATAATTGTGGGTTCTTACTTGGCTACAAGGCATCTCAAACTGAACACATCCCAAACCAAATTTCTATGTACTCTCTCATTTCTGCCAGACCTGATCATTCCCCAATCTCCCACCTCATTAAGTGACAATTTAATCAATAGCTCAGGATAAAAGCTTGTGATCATCGATGCTGTTTTCCTCATACACCCATGCTCAACATATTAATGATCCCTAGGTTATTGCAACAGTCTCCTAAATTGCTCTTCCTGCTTTCACTTCTGTCACTATATGGTGTCCTGACACACAGGAGATGCTAAATAAACGTATATGGGATGTATGTATATTAGTGTGTGTGTGTGGGGTGGTGGTGGTAAGAGGTCTCCAAACTACTTCCAAACATGATAGTTTGCTTGAAGGATTGAGAGCACTTCACATATCCTCTTATCTGAAGCAAAGATTTATTATAATGAAAAGATTCAAAGTAAAATCATCAGCAAAGGGGAAAAGACACATGGGGCAAAGTTCAGAGGAAACCAGGTACCAGTTTTCCATAGTTCCCTCCCAGTGGGGCAACACCAAGCCCCAAACTCCAAAAAACTGAATGTATGAGTGGATTAAAACTCATACCAACTTGGTAGGACAGAGTAGAACTTCCAACAGGGTTTCCATGGCTGTAAATCTTTATGGAAGCAGGTTAGCTCATTTTTCTCTTGCAGAGTGTCTAGTGGACTCAAACCACTGACCTTCTGGTTTGCAGTTGAATTGTTTAACCACTGTGTCATCAGAGTTTCTTGTGGAGTAATAAAGACCCTTAATTCATCTAGTAACAAGCTCTAACAACCTGTATGAAGTATTGTCTGATCAGGAAGCTTATTAGAGGCTTGAACCCAGGGTTTTGATTGGGGCTGACCACGTAAGCATCTTGTGACTAGAACATAGTAATATTTCAGACTTCCAGAAGGTCAGTAGGTATTCAGATGTATACCATAGTACTTTGTAGGTGTAAAGGCTTATTCTTATCAGACACCAGCAAGAGTAGATTTTATAAGCAGATCTTTCAGAGGTAGCAATTTCAGTCCAGTTTTATGCTTCTTTGTTTTCCTCCTTGGGAAAAAAAATCCTCTGGTGGTGAAGATCTTAGGGAGCTAGACTCCTAACCCAAAGACCATGCCTTTCTGGGCGTTCGAATCCACCAGCTTCTCTGAGGGAGGAAAATAAATAATCTTTTTCCTTGAGGTTTATAGCCTCAGAAACCCACAGGAGAGTCAGTTATGAGTCATTTTCAACTAAAAAGCAATGTGTTGATTATTTTGCTGCACATTGTATTAAAATAATTTGTCATTTTTTTCTTTGTATAACAGGAATTTCTTTTCTGACAGTTTGAGAGATTAAAATCTCAAATCCAATTTGGTTGTGTCAATTATTTTCTTGTAGGTAGCCCTCAGAGTTCACCTGTGTTCTTTAATGTGTTACCCATCTTTACATGTCATCTGTATTCTGCTCCTTGTTTATGTCTTTGTGACTATTCTGGTCTTGTTGTTGTTGTTGTTATTGTTCTGGTCTTTTTATAGTGTGGAAGTGCTTAGGTTCAGGATTCAGTCTATACTAGTATGAATTTATCACATTATAATCAATGAAAATGAAGAACTTGGAGGTTAAGAAAAAGATTCCATCAATTGAAGAATAGAAAATTTATTTCTTTTTGCACTTGGAATCATGTAATGTACATTTTTACTGTAGTTATACATGTAAGCACAGTTGCTCTATTTCTTAAGTCTCCTCCCATGTAGAGAAGGTTTCATTAGAATCTGTTACTTTGCTCGGATTCTCGACATTTAGAATCTGTTACTATCCCAACAACAAATGAATGGATAGAGAAGCTGTGGTATAGTCACACAATGGAATACTATGCTGCATTGAAAAACAAGGAACTCATAAAATATTATACAAAATGGGTGATCCTGGAGAACATTATGCTGAGTGAAATATCTTAGTCACAAAAGGACAAATACTGCATAATGCCACTGTTATAAACAGGACTGATATGGGTGTTGGTGGGAAACTAAGAAATGAGGGGATAAATAATGAGCACTACATTTAAATAGAAGAAGAAAAGAACTGTCTAAAAGAAATATATGATTAGGTATTATTTTCATGACAACAGTACAGAATAAGAGGTGCATAGCAAAGTGCACTGGGGGGCAGAGGCAGAGGGAGGAAATTGTGCAACAATGAAAGAATCTAAAGAGAAAAGGTAACGGGGGGGCAATGTAGTGAGGAAAATGTTCAACAATGAAAGAATGGAAATCCAAGTTTTCGGTAAACTTTCATTAAAATATCAATTTTTTTTTTAAAGGAAGAATCTGTTATTGAAGGAAAAGTGAAGAAGCAAAGTTCAGTAGGAGCCAGTGACTGTCAGAGGATGACTCTTAGTTTTTTTAGCACACTATCTTTATTTGCGCGCGCGCGCGCGTGTGTGTGTGTGTGTGTGTGTGTGTGTGTAACCTGTGCTCAGCAGAGTACTTGGCACAGAGGATTGTTATTGTTGTTAGGTGCCATAGAATTGTCTCTGACTCAGAGTTACCTTGACTCCTAGTGACCCACTCATGATGGAATGAAAACCTGCCCGATCCAGCCATCCTCACAGTCTCTTGTGGCTGCTGCTGCTGCTGGCCTCCTGGGTGACTCTAGGGGGCTATATGTGACAGTAATAGAAATGTTTCAAAGGCTTGTAAGCAATATGCGCTGAGATATATTAAAAAACAAATGACTTGTGACAGATGCTGAGTACAACTTGAAGCCTGGGATTAGAGCTACTGTGATCAAACAGGCTAAAATATTTGTATTTTATCTTGTTTAGGTATGCTAGAATTGTAAATAAATAGTTGGCATGCATGATTTTTGTTTGCTTAAGCTACAGCTAGAGGAAGAAACATGCATACACATATATATGTCTGAAACTGTCTGGAGTTGTATGCATCTGAGGGAGGAGAATCTATGGTTCTTAGGATCCAGGCCTGCTTAGAAGAGCCTTCTGAAATGCAAGACCTTCAAAATAACATTGAGGCCTCAAGGAGCCTTCAATGGACAGAATCTTCTGGAAAATTTAAGCAAATCAATTGCAGGTCATAAAAGCACTAAAAAATAAGCCTGGTTACCCGAGGTCTGAAATGAGATATTTATATTTATGAAAAGTCTTTAAGTTCCAATCTAAATATGTTAACTTGTAGTTTTAGAACATACATATATACATATACATATCTATCTATCTCTATCTCTACTCTATATCTCTATATCTCTATTTCTCTATATATCTATATGTAGCTTTTTCTGATAAATATCTATTTTTAAGACATCATATGCTGTTAGATCTGTGTCATCCTCATGATTAGTTGTGAATCCACCTTTTATGATCCTTAAGAACTTCAGTGGCTGTTTTTTGAGGTAGATCCCCAGGCCTTTCTTCCTAGTCCAGCTTGGTCTGACAGTCCCAATGAAACCTTTTCAGTATCACAATCCACAAGCCTCCACTGACAAGCAGGTATAATATCTCTCTGTGTGTCTTATTGCAATCTATTGGAAACCAACTCATAGCTACCATTAATCATATTTCTGAGGCTGTATATCACACAGGAGGAGATTGTACATCTCCAGGGAGCCACAGGTGGATTCAAACTGCCAGCAAGCCTTGACTTTTGGGTAAGCAACACAACTCCCTACAGACTATGTCACAGAGCTCCCTATAGAGCTCTCTATAGATGCGTATGTGTATTTCTGCAGCAATTGCTCCTTAGAAGTAAGGATGATCAGACTTTGTTTCACATACTTTGGAATGTTGTCAGGAGGAGACAGTCCCTGGAGAAGGGTATCACGAATGGAAAAGTAGAGGATCAGCAGAGAAGAAAACCCTCAAAGAAATGTACCGGCACGGTGACAGCAACAATGGACTAAACATGGTAGATATTGTGAAGAGGGCTCAGAACCAGGAAGGGTTTCTTTTGGTGTCGGTAGGGTTGCTATGAACCGGAGACAATTTAACTACTTGTAACAAGAATAGCAACATGCGTGCATGCATGTATATATACACATATAAATCCATTCCTGTTGAGTCAATTCCAAATCATAATCATTCTATACGACATAGTAGAAGTGCCTTATAGAGTTGCAAAGACTACTGGCTTTATGGAAACAGTGATAGGTAATCTTTTCTCCTTAAAATAGGTGATGGATTCAAACTGTTGACATTTTGTCGAGAAACAGACCATTTTAACCACTGTGCCACCAGTGTTCATCCATTCATCTTGATGGCTCTTAGCTCGCACACACACATACACACACAGCTCTAGTGGCCTAATGGCAAGAAAATGCACTGCAATCCTGAAGGCACTCGGTTCGAGGCCACCAGCTCTTTAAAAGAACAATGGGCAATCTCCTCCCATATGATTAACTGCCCTGAAAACCCACCAGTAAATCCGCTATAGGTCGGATCCCACTCTATGGTACACAACAACATACATATGTATGTATATATACACACTCACACACGCAAACACACAAAGCTCTGATGACCGAGTTGGTATGGAGTTGCATTACTAACCCAAAGGCCAGGGTCCTCTGGTGGTTTGAATCCACACATCATTCTGAAGGAGATATCATCTATCATCTATCTATCTATCTATCTATCTATCTATCTATCTATCATCTATCTATTATCTATCTATCTATCTATCTATCTATCTATCTATCTATCTATCATCTATCTAGGTATCATCTATCAGAAAACTGCCTATGTTTCTCCCATGGAATGACTGGTGAGCTTGAATGACTGATCTTTCAGTTAGCAGCACATCTATGATACAAGCCCTCTCATCCACCTCTAAACACACACACACACACACACACACACAGAGAGAGAGAGAGAGAATCTTCCATTACTGATTAAAAATTTTTAGTACTAAACAAAATCAGGCAAACCAGTTGCTGTCCAGTCAATTCCACCTCATGGGAACCCCACTGGCTGCAAAGTAAAACCATACTCCACAGGTTTTTCGGAGTTTGTAAACTTTGGCACTTCTGGGTGGATTTATATGTAAACCTTTTGCTAGTGTTCAAGTGTTTAACTGTTTGTACCATCAAGGGTCACTCTTTTTCTTTAATTACCTTGCTGTAAAATCTAAAAGGTATGATATAAAAGAGTTTTAAACTAGTCTTTAGAGTGAAATGAAACCTTTCTCATGAGTGCAAAGGCAAGTACAGTAAAGAATTTGTGAATTTGTAGCTGATATGATGTTTGACAATATTTTAATGCCCAAGAGTGTAAAGAAACAATGCTGTAAAAAAAAACCACACACACAGAGAAAACTAACATGATAAACATTGACTTCTGCTTTGAGAAATTTAATTTTGAAATATTATTGTCAAAGTTCTTCTATACAAATATTGATCTACCACATAAAGGAATCTTGGAATGTCTCTTTCTAGGTAGGAGATTTAAAAATTAATTGCTGGACAGTATTTCAAGCTACAATTAGACATTCTTGGGATGTTATAGGTGAGTCAGATCTAAAGAGATGCAGGTATGATTTTTTATTAGACTGACTGACAAACTATGCTTGGAAAGCCAAAGATGCTCACCTTAACTCACACAAGTTTTGAGTCATCAGAAGAGCCCCTGGATTCCATCCTAGAATTTCTCTCCAGGACATTACTGTTTCTATCAGTCTGCTTGACATATTCCATAGGGAGTTGTGCTGCTAACCCAAAGGCATCATCTCTCTGGCTGTTCAAATCCAACCGTAGCTTCAAAGGAGAAAGATAGGCACTCTTCTGTGTGATGGGTAGCTCTGAAAACCAGCTGGAGGGTGAGCTATGAATCAGTTCTGACTCAGTACAATTTATGCATTTAATGTTTACAGTAAGTCACTTTGATGTTGTTGTTATATGGCATCAAGTCTTAGGCGACTCATAGTGACTCTATGAATGAAAGACCTGAATTCTTGTATAACTTTCTTTGTTTCTCCACGTTCATAGGGTTTCAGAAGCTATTTCAGAAGTGCTTCCAAGATTGTTTTAACCAGGGAGCTCCACCAAACACTGTCAGCCACGAGTGACCAATATCACATTTGGCACATTGGGATCACAGCGTTCAGCATCACAGCCACCACGAGTTACCTCTGTACAGCAAGTTGACAGAGCAGTGCTATACATATATCATCTTCAAGGAGCTCTGGCTGTGCAATCGTTACAGCATTTGAGTGCTAAACTAAAGGTCAGTCCAAAGCTGTGCTCCACAAGAGAATTTGAAGTAGTCTTGGGAATTTGAAGTACAGCCTTGGAAGTTGTGTGCGCAATACTCCTCAGTTCTGCAGATTTGCAAAGACTCAGAGTCAACCGAACGGCTGTGGAGTAGGCTCCGTTTTCACAGTTTTTAGTAAGCTTTCTCACTGCTGTGGTTGCTGTGTATTTTGAGTCCTTTTCAATCAAGGAGGCTTGTCTTCCAGCGTTGTGTCAGACAATGGTGTGTTAGGATCTATGAGGTTCTCCCCAGCTCAATTGCAGAATTAGATCACCAAGTCTTTGGTATTTCAAATACTGGATGGCATAGCTTCCAGCATCACACCAACATGCAAGCCACCACAGTACAGCAAACAGATAGGTAGAAAGTCATGAACTTAGGGCAGAGGTTTAGATTTAGCCGTAGATGTTCGATTAGGAAAGTAAAATTAGTTTTGGTCTGAGAGAGCTCTGGTAGCATCGTAGGTGGGGAGCTGTGCTGCTAATCCAAAGGCTGTGTTTCTGGTGGTTAGAATATATCAGCCATTCACATAGAAAAAGGATGAGAAATTTACCCGTGTGTCAGTTCCTATTAGAAATAAAAGATAGATTAGAATAAAACCTGGTGGGATGCTTGTGCTTCAACGGCATTTGTGAATCCCGTATTGAGAGAGTCTTGGGTCCTCCCTTTGTAGGCTGACCGAGTCAGTGTAGTCACCCAGTCTAAGCTGCTTCCAGTCACCTGCCCTGGCTTGTTCTAGGCATGTTGCTTGTTCCTGAGTCACTCCCCAAATGATGTGCTGGGAAATTCTCACTTGCTTGTCCTCTGTCTGGGCACTCAGTCTCTCTCCACAAATAATGAGAGACAGAAACTCCATTGCAGTTCTTAGCTGGCAATCTAACAGGAGGCGGCATTTAAATGTGTGTGTGCTTTATCGTATCTCTTAAGCATAATTGCTTTAGCTGAAGGTGAGCCTATTCTGGTTCTCTCTCTTCAAGTGAGAAAACTAATCTTCAATTAGACACACAACTGGCTCATCTTATGATCACCTTCACCTCTTCTCCCATTCTCAGCTGTTTCCATTCCAAAAATGGTCACCACCATACAGTATTTCGTTAACCTGTACCCCAGTTAAAACAGTGGGAAGACAGGAACTAGAAGGAGAGAATTGTTTCTTTGGGTAGGGTGACACCTATTAGTCAGAGAACAGGTCACAGTAAAGAATCATTGGTTTTCCTTTTGTTGCTGTCAAAGTGTCTTTGTAGTGCAGTGGGTAAGCACCCAGCCACTGACCAAAAAGCCTGTGGTTGGAGCCTGTCAGCTACTTTTGGGAGAAAGAAGCAGCAGTCTGCTCTTGTAAGACCATAAGGCATTTGTTGTCATGTACTGTCAAGTCCAAATAGAATCATAGTTGACCCTCCAGTGAATTTTCAGAGGCAGTTAATTGTAAGGGAGGAGATTACCGATCCTTTTCCTGCAGAACAGCTGATGGATTCTGACTACATGTCTCCATGATTGCAGCACAGCTTCTTACCACGAGGCCACCTTCTGTGTCCTACATGACCACTATAATTCAGAATTGACTCATGGATGATGAGTTACAGGTATACAGTTGTTAGGTGCCACCGAGTTAATTGACTCATAGTGACTCCATGTGATGAAGGGTTACTTTCCCAGAGAGTTTTCTTAGCTAAAATTTTTACAGAAGCAAATTGCCAGGCCTTTCTCCTGCAAACTGGGTGGGTTTGTACTGCCAACTTATCAGTTAGCAGAGCCACTGAGACTCCTTGGCTTTCCAAAGGATTCCTAAAACTTCATTTCATTATTGTTGCTGCCATTTATAACCAAGGGTTCTTAATTTATTCAAGGGAATGAAGAGTTATACATGCTGGAATAAACAGTGACTGAAATGAGAGGGAACATCTCATGACAGCTATTATTGTGTCAATCACTGTTTTCATTTGGCCAGTAATAAAATTCAGCCCTGGTTGGAGAACCATCGGGTATGCTAATTCACAGAAGCCTCTCGGGTCTCCACATGCACTGACTGAAACAGGATTGCAGTGTGACCTGATCTTTTGCCCAGGCGCCAGGAAAACATTGGCCATCAGAGAAACGCCATTTGTCGGCAAACCGGTGGTTGGCCACGTTCTTTCCCAGACATCTGGCAGAACATCTGTGGGGTGAAGGTCACAAAAATGACTGTCAAACTTGTCATTTTCCATTTACAATGCAGGAGGCAAAAAAGCAATGTCCATATAATATGTTTCTAAGCATTAGGAACTTGTACCACAGTAACTATTGACTGGCAATACAGTGTGTCTCTTTATGTTTGCCAAGGAAAGACATTTTTCTATGTTTCTTAGCACTGAAATGGAAAACATTCCCATAGTAAAGCTAACTAAATGGAAAAGTCAATCCTTATATATCTTCAATCAATTATTATCCAAAATTCACCTTGGAATGCTTCCCTCTCATTGCTCGTTGTCATTTATTCAGGTGTGACTCATGACAAGCTTACACACAACAGATAGCAATGGTGTCTGGTTCTGTGCCATCTTCATGATCAGTGAGTGATATTCTCCAAGTCTAATTCTGTGGCAGCTCTGAGTGCCTTCCAGTGTAAGGGCTTATCCCCCAATGTTCTGCTGGATGCATTCCAGGGTAATCTACGGGTTCTCATAGGCTCCTTTTTAGAACCAGATCACTGGACCTTTCATCCTGTTCTATCTGAGCCTGGAAGCTCTGCAGAAACCTGTCCAGTGGGTAAATCTGCTGATAGTTTAAATATCCACTTCCAGCATCATACTCAATTCTCACTCATACATTGTCTTCTGTAGGATTTCCAAGGCTTTAAATCCTAACCGAAGCAGACTGCCTGATCTTTCTTCCATGGATCTGATCCCACTAGCTTTCTGCTTAGTAGTCAAGCACATAAGTACCACGTTATTGTTATGTACTGTCAAGTTGGGACTGACTCATAGTTGACCTTTCAGTAAGTTTTGAGAGGCTGTAAATCAGGAAGAAGAAGAATGCTCATCTTTCTTTCTCTGAGCAGATAGTAGATTCAAACTGCCTGCCTTTTATTGGCAGTGCAACTCATTATCAACGGGCCACCAGAGTTCCCTAATATGCCATGCAATCCTTAGAGAAGAATGTTATTCTTAGAAGGGTGGAGGGATAGCACAGAAGAGGAAGACTCACATGAGAAGGATTGATACAGTAACTAGGGCAATGAGGGTGAGTGAATCGAAGTCAGTGAGACTGGCTGAGGACAGGGCAGGCTTCAGAGCTGTTTGTAAATAGTGTCGCTATGAGTCACAGGTCACATGATGGCACAAAACAACCACAACATGCTGTATTGTTAATAAGCAAACTGTCAAAATCTATGAAACTTACCAGTGGGTGGGTGGTGGGCCCTCTCATTAGTTACAACTAATCAAACGCTAACAAATCTAAATGTCTAAGAAAGCCTCCTTAGTGCTTAGATTTAAATGGCTAATTAAAATTTTTTATATCATCTCTTCATGCTGCCTCTTAGTTAATTCTGCTGTAGAGTAAAAACACAAGTTTAAGAAATTTAAAAAATACTTTAGATGGCCAACAGATCCATGAAAAAATGCTCAAAATCATTGGCAATAAGAGAGATACAAATTAAAAAAAAAGAGAGAGAGAGAGAGATGCAGAGCAAAACCACAATGAGGTATTATCTCTAGTAGCAGTGGCAAAGTTTAACAGGACAAGAAGTGACAAATGTTGGAGAAGATGTAAGGAGAAGTTTCATACACTTGTTGTGCTCAAGTTGGTGGGATTGTAATAATGGTACAATAACTCTGGAAGGCAGTTTGGTGTTTCCTCAAAATGCTGAACATGGAAATTTCATGTGACTCAGCTATTCCATTGTTTGAAATATATCTCAAGACAATTAGGACTGAGACACTAATGGAAATTTGTACACCAATGTTCACAGCAGCATTATTCACTATCACAAGAACATTGAAAGAGCCCAAATATCCAACCACAGTAAAATGGACTGAGAAATTGTGGTACATTCATACAACAAAGTGCTATGCAGTATGCAGGAGCGTTGATTTCCAAAATAACTACATAACTTGTGAGGGACTGGAGAGCATTATGGTAAGTGAACTAATTCAGTTCCACAAGGAAAAATACTGTATAAGACTATTATTGTAGAAAAAGAAAGATAACTAGTTAAATGGGTTTGAGGATTTAAAGAAGTGGTGATAGGAACAGAGGGGTGAGGATGGGTAGAAGGAAAGTCACAGGGCTGCACAATTTGATGGGTAGAGGGAAGGGTGGGTAAAAGAAATGGTAATGATCCAGTGGAGGTCTGGAAAGACAGGGCAACAGTGGGCATACTTTGGTGTCGATTAAATTTATAAAATATAATGAATGGGAGTAATTTTAAGAGACATTGTTGTTGTTGTTGTTGTTGTTGTTATGTGCCATCGAGTCGTTTCCGACTCATAGCGACCCTATGCACAACAGCCCTAAACCCTGCTCTA
>NW_006399851.1:12858823-12872818 GCF_000299155.1 Elephantulus edwardii | reverse complement strand
GAGGTGACCTTGCCCAGTGACGCCTTCTCCCTCCCTCTCTGGCCGGGTTTCGCTGTGTCTGACCTGGAAGATGACTCCTTTGCAGATACAATGTAAATAATGTGGAAAACAATATGTAAAAAAATCTGTAAACAAACCAATATAAAATAAAATTGTATTTGTTGTTGTTATGTACCATCAATTTGCCTATGACTCATAACAATCCTATGTACAGTAGCTCTGAAGCCTGCCCTGCCCTGAGCCAGTCCCACTGACTCTGACACACCTACCCCCATTTTTCTAGTTACTATATCAATCCATCTCATCTGGTGTCTTCACTTCTGTGATGTCCCTCCACCCTCAAAAGCATGATATTCTCCTTCAAGGAGGGGTCCCTCCCATGCCCTAAGTATGTGAGACATACCTTCAAAATCCTAGCCTCCAAGGAGAAAATTGGTTTCACTTTCTCCAAGACAGACTTACTTGTTTCCTTGGCAGTCCTTGGTATGTTCAAACTCTTCTCTAGCACCATAACTCAGAATCATCAATTCATTTGTCATCCGAGTCTTTGTCCAGCTCTCTGAGACATAGTAAGTAATTGTGAAGACCATGGCCTGGATCAGGCCCACCTTATTCTCTAGACTGACATCACTGCATATCAGTAATCTGGAAAGATTCCTGACAGCAGATTTTCCTAATGCAATTCATCTTTTGATATCCTGACTGCTGGTACCACGAGTGTTGACTGTGGAGCCAAGCAAGCTATGACTGTTAACAACCTCAATCTCTTCTCTATCCGTCATGGTGCTACCAAATGATCCAAAAATTTATTTAAAATAAACAAAAAAAATCCCTTTAGACTAAAAGAGGAAGCAATTCAATCTTGACCAGTTGCAGTCTCCTAATTTAGATCTGGATCTTTGAAAGGGAAGGAGCCCTGGTGACACAACAATTAAGAACTTGCTCCTACCTGAAAGGTTGTCATTTTTAATACACTCAATAGGGAAGCAAATAAAAGACTAGGTAGTGTGCTCCTGTAAAGTTTGCAGCCCAGAAAACCCCATTGGGTGGTATTACTTTATCCCATAGGGTCACTATAAGTCTGAATCAACTTAACAGCACCTACACAACAGTATTTTTAAAGGACAGATGTTTTGTGCTTTCAGCCATTCTACAGGTTATTCTCATAAAACCCCTGGTGTCATTGATTAGTTTTAGCATAAAAAAAAACACCCAACCAAAACTGGCTTCCTATACCACTAAGGTTAATGTGGATTTAATATCCTTTCTCTGGATATTTTAGTTAGGTGTAAAAACCCAACAATATGTCCAATGATCAAAGGAAAGCTAATTTCGTTGGATAACATCAATGGATACATGCAGATTTTCTTGTCAGGTCTAAAACTTATTGATACCTGTCTTTAGGCATTAGTCACACTGGTGTTATTCACACATCAGATAACTAGTATAAAACTATTTAGAATAAGCTTCATACAACAATCAAAACTCAGCTCTTACCTCTTATCATTGTGGCTAACAAGTCTCAACAAAAACTTGGACATTTACTTTTTACCCCTCATTTATCTCTACAGCAAGACCTTCAACCCATCAGACCTCACATACTTGTCACTCTTTTGTCTGCCTTTCATCCTGACCTTTGAAACAAGATTGACCAGTAGCTGTTCCTTTGAGCAGAATAAATTCTTTGTGAGCTGACTTTCAAACCTCTACTTTAAGTCAAATATTGTGAAATCTGGCTGAAAGATTAGGGGAGGTGTTTTGTTTTATTTTATACACTGTTATTTGGTCAAAGCATCTTGACATGACTGTGAGTCCTTTTGAGGGTTCTGGGAAATTGAAAAGAGAAATCACTAAAATATTTACAAGAAACATATAAAAATACATTGCTGAAACCAAAGAATTTTGAGCTCCATGTCTTTTATTCTTCTTTCATAAAAAACCAAAACAAAACATGTTTTTGTAAGTTACTAACTGAGACAACATGGTCTACTTCCTGCTCACTATATGTAAGGGGGAAAAGAAACCACTTGGCAATGATATAAATAGCATTCAAAAATAAATTGAGGAGATGACATCTTTATTTTCCTACCTTTTAAGACAGCTTGTGATTGAGGCTCAGGACCACAGACATGGGAGTCATTGCTAATCTTGACAAAATTTCGAGTACTGCTACAGTCTCTCTCTTTTTTTTTAATCTTAGGGTCACCCAATAGACTTACAATTAAGAGTTGACATGTCTTCTCAATGCAATTATTATAACTGGTATTTTACTCATGCATGCAAATATACCGTGTCCCCCCTTTTCCTTTTAGCTTGTTGAGTACTGTCAACTTGGATCTGACTGGCATAGGAGATTGCCGCTCCTTCTCCAGCAGAGCATCTGGTGGATTCGAACCACATGACCTTAGGATTGCAGAACAACTTCTTACCACTAGGCCACCAGAGCTTCCTACATTGTTGTGTGTGGTTTTTGTTTTAATAAAATTTTTATTTTATACTAGTTAACTTACAAAGTTCATATACATTTTTTTTCACACCAGATATTTTCCCTTTCCTCTACCCACCTCTTCCTCTACCCGTCAAATTGCATGACCCTATGATTAATGCTCTTGCCATCCTCCCTCCACCCACGCCCATCATCGTCACTCCTCTGCTCCCCTTGCCGTCTTGCATCCTTATATGCATTCTATAATAATAATGGTCTTATATAGTATTTGTCCTTATGTGACTGAGTTAGTTTACTCAGCATGATGCCCTCCAGTTCCTCCCAAGTTAGGTAATTATTTACAAAATCATTGCTCTTGCAAACTGCGTAGTATTCCATCATGTGAGTATACCATAATTTCTCAATCCATTCCATTGTGGTTGGCCATTTGGCTTGCTGCCATGCTCTTGTTACAGCGAATAACACTGCTATGAACAATGGTGTACAAATCTCCATTTATGCCTCAGTTCTCATTTTCTCTAGCTTTATTCCAAGCAGTGTCGTATACAATTTCTATGTTCAGCCTTTTGAAGAAATGCCAAACTGCCTTCCAGAGTGGTTGTACCATTTCACAATTCCACCAACAATGTATGAGAGTTCTTGTCTTGCCAAATCCTCTACAACAATGATTACTTGCTGCCCTGCTAAACTTTGCCACTGCTACTGGGGTGAGATGGTATCTCATTGTGTTTTTCATTTGCATCTCTCTTATTATCAGTGATTTTGAGCATTTCTTCATGTGTCTGTTGGCCATCTCAATGTCCTCCTCTGTGAAAATTCTTTCCAGGTCTTTTGCCCATTTGTTTTTTTTTTTTTTACTAATGTCATTCTTAACGTTTAATAATATGTGAGACAGACCATACAAACAAACAATATAGATTCACCTTTTTCTTTTTCTTTTATTTTTTTACCATTTCAGAATACATTAAAGGAACGTTTATTTGCTATCTCACATAAAATAAGAAAATGAATACTGTTTTTCCTGGACAAAATAAAGACAGTCACATAGAAGTTAAAGCATGCTTTGGAAAATTAAGTAATTAAAGTAGTTTACAAATAGATTGAGATTGTTAACAACTTTAGTTGGCTTGGCTCCACAGTCAACACTCTTGGCACCAGTAGCCAGGAAATCAAAAAATGTATTGCAATGGGAAAGTCTGCTCTTAGGGACCTTTCCAGGGTACTGAGGAGCAATGGTGTCACTCTGGAGACTAAGGTGCATATTATACAGGCGATGGTCTTTGCAATCACTTGCTATGCATCAGAGAGTTGGACAATGACTAGGAAGGATAGGAGGAGAATTGATGCCTTTGAGCTGTGGTGCTGGAGAAGAGTATTGAATGTACCATGCACTGCCAAGAAAACAGATTCATCCTGGAGAGGGTTAAACCAGGCTGCTCCTTGGAGGTAAGGATTCTGGGGCTTTGTCTGACATACTTTGGACATGTTGTAAAGAGGGACAAGTCCTTAGAGAGGGACATCATGGTTGGGAGGGTGGAGGGACGGCGCAAGAGGGGAAGACCCTCTATGAGGTGGACTGATGCAGTGACTGGGGTAATCGGGATGAGTGTGTCAGAGGCAATGCGATTGGCACAGGATAGAGCAGGGTTTAGGGCTGTTGTACATAGGGTTGCTATGAATCGCAAGGGACTCAACGGCACATAACAACAACAACAACATATGGCTTTAAGATATTTTTACATTGCTGGTGTTATTGAGCCATCCACAACTCGTTGCGATATTAAGAACAACAGAGTTGAGCCTTCACTTCCCCATCACCTCCGATATGCGTGAGCCCATTGTTACAGTCACTGTGTCAATCCATCTTGTTAGGTGTCTTCTCTTTCTCAGACCCTCCAAGCTCCCAGCATGATGTCCTTTTCTATGCATGGACCTTGACACAACGCCCAAAGTCTGATATATAACATTTCATTATCATCGCCTCTTAGAAGCCCCCTGTCATCCTTGTTCAAACTCCAACTTTCAAATGAAAAACAACTAATTTAATAGACCATAGCACAGATAAGGAGTGCCTTAATCTTTAAACTGACATTGTTGTTCTCTAGCATTTTAGATAAATCCTTGAAAGTGGATTTTCCCAGTGTAACGCATCCTTTCATTTTTTTTTTACTGCTATTAGCCTAAGTGTTGATTATAGATCCAAGTAAAATGAAATTGTTGACAACTTCATTTTTTATCCGTCTATCATAATATTATTTATTGGTCGAGTGGAGAGCACCTTGTCTTCTTCACATTGAGATGTAATCCTATTGAAGGCTGTAGTCTTTAATCTTCTGCAGTAAGAGCTTTAAGTTCTCTTTTCATTGAGCAAGTAAGGTAGTATCATTTACATACTGTAGCTTGTTTATGTTATGGGTCTTGCTCTAATCCTGATGCCACATTGTTCTTCATGTAGTCCAGCCTCTCAAAAGATGTTCAGCATGCAGACTGAATGGAAATGGAGAAAGAATACAACCAAGACTCACACAATTCCTGATTTTAAACCATATAGTGTTCCCTTAATCTGTTCGGACAATGGGCCCTTTGCCTTGATATGGGTTTTCAAAGACACAATTAAGTGTTCTGGGGTTCTCATTCTTCCCAGTGCTAGCCATAATTTGTTATTATTCACCCAGTCAAAAGCTTTTGCATAGTTAATAAAAAACAAATAGATATCCTTCTGATATTCTCTGCTTTCAGTAAAGATCCATCTGATATCTGTAGTGCTATCCCTTGTGCCATGACCTCTTCTGAATTAAGCTCAAATTTCTGATATTTTCCTGTCAAAATACTATTCCAATAATTTTTAAATAATTTCCAATAAGATTTTACTTGCATGTGGTATTAATGATATTATATTGTGTTGGATCAGCTTGTTTGTGAGTGAGAAAAAATATGGAACTCTTCCAATAAGTTGACCAGGTAGTTGTCTTCCAAATTTCTTGGCAGAGATTAGTAAGCCCCTCCAGGGCTTCATTTGTTCTATGAAACATGTCAGTTTGTATGTCATCAATTCCTGCACCCTTATTTTTTGCTAATGGTTTCAGTATAGCTTAAACTTTCCCCCTCATTTCCATTGATTCTTCATCATATGATACTATCAGAAACATTTTAGTGTCTTCCAATTCTCTTTTGGTATATTGACTTAGTGTATTCCTTCCATCTTCTTTTGATGACTCCTGTATCATTCAAAATTTTGCCCATTGAATCCTTCAGTATTTCAATTTGAAGCTTGAATTGTGGTTTATTTTTAAGTTCTTTCAACTTGAGAAATGCTGAGCATGTTCTTTCCTTTTGACTTTCTACATCTTTGTACATTTAACTATAAAATCTTGCTTTCTCTTCTTGAGCTGTGTTTGAAATCACTGTTCATCTCTGTTACATAAGCATTTTCTCTATTTTAGCCTCTTTGCATTCTAGTGCAATGTTTAAAGTGTCTTACAACATTCATTTTTATCTTTTCTTTCTTTCCTATCATTGTAAAATCTTTTGCTTTTTTAATAGATGATATCCTCAATATCACCCCTCAACTCATCTGGTCTTTGATCATTGGTATTTAATATATATATATTTTTTTAAATTATTATTAAATTTTATTAATTTTAGTGAACATTTACAGAGATTTTGGGTTTTCATTCATTCATTGTTGCACTGTTTTCTCTACCCTCCTCCCCAGTTCATTCTTCTTCCCCCCCCCGAATATCTGTTTTAATTGTCCAATTGCCACAGTGCTTGTCAAAGCCAGTTCTGATTAATCTCCTTTGTCAGTGTGTCCTTTGTCATTCCCTATCTCTCCTCCCTGAGAGAGACTTCACCCTGATTCATAAGGAAAAGGGGATGGTGTATTCTCTTAGCTACTTCCTGCTGAAAAGGGACGCTGTAGGTTTCAGGGCGAAGATCTTCTCTCACTACTCTAAAGGGCCCCACTGGCAGTAGGAAACACATAGACTATTATGGAGATTGATTTTGGAATTTAGATTCACTGTTATCAATTGTGCTTAGCCGTACATGTTTATATCCTTGAAGATGTATCATGGAAGTGTTACAACCTAGAAGACACAAATTTAACTAGCAAGTTAAAAGTACATGAGTCAAAAATTAAAAAGCAATAATATTCTGAGTAGAGGTTCTAATAGTGGCACAAATCAAGTTACAGAGGGAAGGTGGTTCTTACAATAAAAGGCCTATAGACTAGCACTTTGTCTATTATAGTATAAAGGTTAGGAACCACAAGATGTAGAGGCTCAGGTATGTCATTTGTGGTTCTTAAGTCCTGGAGCAAATTCCATCTACCACTGGGTTGTTTTACAACTTGGAAGTTCGAATGCAAGGTAGAGGTAAGATAAGGAACTGCTTATGAGGTTTTCTGTCCATTCCAACATCTAAGAAATAGTGAGAAGAGTTGGGACCTCAGAAGGCTTTTAGGACCAATTAGTAGGCTCTGTGTCCAGGAGAAAATGAATATACTTACCAGTAATGTTAATGCTCACCCACAGCTCTTCTGGGAGGGTCTAAATCATTGAAGTGTCCTCCTTTGTTTCCAGCTGGGAGCTGGGGCCTGTCAGTCCTGTCTGCCAAGAGGACCTGATGTGGGCCACCTTGGCCAGGTGTCCTTCAGAGCCACACTTAAAGCAAGTGAGTGGGAGCTTCCTCTCTACTCCCTTGCCTATCTGTGGCTCTCATCTGTGACACTGTCTACTGAAGTGGCCCAGCTTTCCACATGGAAGCAATTCCGATCTCCTTTATTACCTTTGGGTGGCATTGTATATGAGTGAGTAAGACTTCCTTTTCCTGACACAGGCCCTAAACTGGCAGCGATAGCTGCCCCAGAGAGTCACCTTTTTCAAACACAGCATCTTCTCATTTTCTATATTGGAAAGAATAGATATACTAGGAACCAACCTAGAACTGGGAGATTCATAATTAAATTCTATTAAATCCTTTGGGAAATCTTACATTTAGCAAGTCTCCCAAATTCAAGTTATCGTAGAATATGAATTTAATATTTTGGTTTTCAAATCCGTAGTTGCTTTTGCAATTTTAGGTTAATCTGATTAGAGTCACCATAAAACAATTACATTGTGTAGTTGTTAGAAAAATCAGCTAAAACAAAATGGCTTTCTGGTGAGAACTGACCAGAGGATTGAAAAGCAAACTCTGCATAAACAACTAGAGAAGTTGTTATTAATTTTAAGAATTATGAGAAAGCTCTCTTACATTCCTCAACTATGTCCTCAGTTTCTGTTTAACTAAAATGCATCACAGAAAATTTAGGAAAAGAAAGCATTGTTATTTTTTTTTAAATTTTTTTTAGGAACTTGAACTTTTTTTTAAATTGTGTCACATCAAATTGTATGTGACTGGCACAGGAGGAGATTGCTCCTCCTTCTGGTAGACTCAAATTGTGTGCCTTCGGGATTGCAGTGCAGCTTCTTGCCACTAGGCCACTAGAGCTCCAGCATTGTTATTTTTAAAGGCAGATTTTTCTGTGTTTTTTCATGAAACAGAACAAAGGAAAGAAAATAACAAAACACACTGTTACCAGCATCCATCTGCCAGGTGGTTGTACTGTGTTTTTTCATGTTGCTATGTGATGAGACTCTCTGGAGGCAAGGATTTTGAAGCTCCACCTAACATACTTTGGACATGTAGCCCGGGTGGAGGGGAGCAGTCCTTGGAGAAGGACATTATACTTAGAAGGGTGCAAGAATAGCACAGGAGAGGAAAACCCTGGATTGGATGGGATACTAGAGGCAGGTGTGTCAGAGACAGTGAGATTGGCTCAGGATAGGACAGAATTCAGAGATATTGTACATCATACCACTAAGAGTTTCAGTTGACTCGACATCACATAACAATGACAACAACATGATGTAAGAAACTGTGTACCAGCCAGCAGTTACCCATGATGCATATATTTCAGTGTCGCTTTCAGACAAAAACAGACTGGCAAGAGTGGCCTGGGGTATACTCCCCAAAAGAAGCCAATAAAAATTCACTGAATCACAACAGAAGACTGTCTGATACAGCCCTGATAGTTGAGTTCCCTGGGTTGGCATGGAAAATAGAGTGTCTGCAACCATTGTCTCAAGTATGCCAATGATCCTAAAGATGGCTCAGGAGTTTTGCTTTGTTGTACCTGGTGTCACCATGACCTTTGGGTGTTGATGAGTTTAACCAAGAAATCCTAGCTTTTCTGATCTGAAGAGAGTGTTACTTGGGTGTCTGAGCAGGTTTATAACAAAAGAATTCCCTCTGAGTTCTTCTTATCTGAATGGAGAAGAGTTGGAAGAAGAGAGCATATTTTATGGAAGTAGTTTTCGAGTTACCCTGGCCACTGTACCTCAGGCCAGGAAAAATTGAAAACTACCCTTCATCCTTTTTTAAAAGTATCTTTATCCAAAGGATAATTAGAGTGTCCAAATACCTTGGTTCTCTAGCAGAAGATCCTTTCTCACCTCACTCAGCCTCTATTAGCTCCAGCATTGCTTATGGCAACTTACAATTTTTTTCTCACCACATCGTCAGTCTGTGTGTCTTCCCACATGTCTCTTCTTTTACAAGGGCATCATTTGCTAGGTTAGAATCCTTCTCATGCCAGCATACCTCACACTTCCTAACTGATAGCTTCTTCAGAGATCCTATTTCCAAACAAGATCAGGTTCACAAGTACATCAGAGAGTCTTTTTTGGGGGGGGGTACAATTTTATCTCTAAGAGAAAGAAGAATGATTTCATTGGGCGAAGGAATAAAGAGAAGACAGAGAAGTGGTGACAACTTAACATTTCTCTTTTTGGGTGACATTTTAAATCACATTCATTAAATTTGTCATGAAACATGAATATTTTAAGTTATAACACTTCATGTTAGTGAGCCAAGAGGCTAGTTCATCAGTGAGTGATTGTAGGGTGAGAAAAATATCTAAAAACACTTGGGCTGCTCTCTCTTTGCCACATTTAACTGGCCTTTTTCCTCTCACCAAACCCTGAGCTTATAAAAAAAAAAGAGTAATCACTTGACTCGCCCTGAAGGCTATGATAGTATGACACTCAGGAGGACTAAATGAAGCCAACAAGGAAAATCCAACTACATGTATATATTCACAAAACTCTGAAGACTGTACATTGCTGGGCATATGTAAAAAAAAATCTAACCCTCCGTAGTGAGAATCAGTCATGCCTTAGCTCTGCATGGCATGCATATCTGTGTAGTACACATTTAATTAAATTTATACTTAAGCTTGTGCTGCTTAAACCATAGATGTGCTTTCTCTTGAATCTCAACTGTTTAGAATGCAGACAAAGTTTTGAGGTAGGTTGACAGGCAGCAATGTGGAGTTTCTCTGAAGGAGATGTTTTTAGTGTCACCAAAAATTTTTTAAAATTAATTTCAATAAACGTATACAGAGATTTTGGATTTCCATTCATTCATTGCTCCACTTTTCTCCCCACCCATCCCACCCCCCCCCCCAGTTCACTCTTCTCCTTGAAAAGCAAAAGAAAAACTCCTTCACTGGTAGATAATCCCCCCTCAAACCCCCACCCCCACCCCCACGTCAAGTATACTCCACTCTGCAACCCTCATTCCAGACTCTTATGACAATCATAATGCCCTAAAATATATTACTTTTAAACTATTCTTTCCTTCATCAGCTTCAATGCAGTAAACATAATTTATCCAGTTTTTCTCAGTCTTGCCCGCACCCTGATGTCAGCCTCATTCTACAACAGTGGCACCATATAGTATTTGTCCTTTTGTGACTGAGATATTTCACTCAGCATAATGTCCTCCATAATCACCCATTTTGAATAATATTGCATGAGTTCCTTGTTTTTCAATGCAGCATAGTATTCCATTGTGTGAATATACCACAGCTTCTCTATCCATCTGTTTGTTGATGGGCACTTAGGTTGTTTCCAACTCCTTGCTATTGTGAACAAAGCTGCAGTAAACATGGTTGTGCATATATCTGCTTGGATGTCACTTATGGTCTCTATAGGGTATGTTCCCAGTAGTGGAATTGCTGGGTCAAATGGTATCTATATTTGCAACTTTTTGAGAAAGCGCCACACCGCTTTCCACCGAAATCTTAAGCTGAAAATGTTCTATGCAAGGAATTATTTGTTTAGCAGAGTCACCCTGAGAATTATCTGGGGTTCTCAAGTGATAGAGTGTGCTAACTCTTCACCAAACGTCCACTTTCTCTTCTTTCTGGGTGTACTGCTAGAAGGTCTGGATTACCCAATAGGTAAGATGCCCACCCAAAGAACTAAACTGATGCCAACTGAGTTAGTTTTGAGTTCCAATGACCTGCTGTCATGTTTCTGAAGCTATAATGCTTTACAGGAGGAAATTGCCATCTTTTTCCTTTTAGAAAGCAGTTGGTAGGTTCAAACCACTAACCTCTCTAACTGATGTTTTACATACTACACAGCCAGGCCTCGTTGAGCAAGATACACCCAACCAGTTGAGCTTTCCCATCAATCTGCAGTGTTCAGTTCTACCTATTCCTTATTATACCAAAGACAGAGACATGTTGAGGAGTGTTGGGAAAGAGGAGGAGGCCCCTGGCCTGGGCAGTTTGCCTAGCTCTGCATATGTGAAGTTTATCTGGCCCATATGAGCCCTTATTAATATGGAATAGAGAAAGCTCTCCTGTGTTTGGCTGTGCTGGCTGAGAAAAGTTGTCACCCAGGAAGATGGCTGCCACATCCGTTGGGCTGGGAGTGGAGTGGTCTGCACTGGGCTGAGATTTTCCTGTCCAATCTGCATACTTCACATCTACAAATCTACCCCATCCTATCTTCCTGTTTACTCACCTGTATAAAGTGCATTGCAATCCTCAATCAAGTTGAGTTTGGCTCTCTGCAGGACTCCTGGAGTGGTGTGTCTCCATCACACTTACTGTTGCCAGGGTGTTGCTGCTCCCCACTTGCAAACAGACAGTGACAGAGACACCCATGTAAAAGTATTTATCACAAGTTAGCTAGTAAGCACAATTAAATTTGTGTACTTCACTTAATGCAAACAGGCACATAATATATTTTTGTTTGCTAGGTAATCTGTCCCTGACTGCTAGATCCTCTTCCCTCCCTCAACTAGCAATCTCCCTTCCTTCTAAAGGTGACCCTGTGACTAAGGCTGAGTTCATAGAGGGCAAATGGAAGTATGCCATTCTGGGCTACATTTCTAAGGGAGTGCTGTTTCCTTGATGACAGCTGGATGTAAACCAAGAGGAAGCCATACAAAATGGTAACATGGAAAAAGGTTAGGTCCCTGAGTCATATGTGGAATGTCACTCACAAAATAGGAGCTTTTACCTCAAATATTTAAGTGAATAAGGAATAAGCTTTATTGTGGAAAGTTACTGAGATCTGAGGAATTATCATAAATTTATTTTTGTCCCAACATAGATACACCAAGTGTTATCCACAAACTGGTGCTGATTTACAGATTCATAAACAATTTGTGATATATATATTTACACATTTTTTCCGCTAGTTTATTTATAAAATTCTAATACAAATTTGAACACATTCTTTCAATTTTCCTGACACTCCCCCTCATTAAATTGTACAACCCAAAGATTAATTCCCTCTTCCCCCTGTACATTCACATCCTTCTGCTTCCAGCCTCTCCCACCCCTCCTGGATCTTTATACTCCTTCTACAATAATAGTTTATATAATACTTATCCTTGTAGGACTGAGTTAGTTTATACACACACACACACACACACACACACACACACACACACACACATTTAATAGTAAGCAGTAAGATGTTTGTATAACAGTTTGACATCGTCATGATATCTAAGTGCCTGATGGTGTTCTTGAATGGCATATAGATGAGCTTAAACTGTAGCAGGAACACATGGTGGATTACATATTGCTGTTGTTGTGTACTGTACAGTTGGAACTGACTCACCCCTTACCCTCCAGCAGGTTTTCTGAGGTAATACATCACACAGGAGGAGATGGCCTTTCTCCCACAGAGCAGTTGGTGGATTGGAAGCACATACCTTTGGGTTTGCAGCACAACTCCTTATGACTAAACCACCAGAGTTCCTATCTGAAGCTTTCAGAACATTGGAAAATGAGTCAGTCATGTGCAGTCAGTTGGCTTTTCACATACTGGAATAAAAAGAAAAGACTAGTTCTTCACTACATAATGTATCTAAATTCAAACTCCATTGCTGTTCACTGCAACGTGTCTAAATCAAATCCCATGAGTTGAGTCCAGTTCATGCTGACCCTCCACCAGGTTTCCAAGTCTGAAAATACTGCCCATTTTTCTCCTGTGGAGCAGCTGGTAGATTTGAATATCTTGTCTTTTGGGGAGGAGTTCAACATATTATGCATTATGTCACCAGGGCTACCTACAACTCATCTGGTATACTGTATTTCATACATGCCACCAATTGAAATTTTGGCAGGACACCGTCTCCTTGCTTTGTTAGTAGTATTACCAACCCATTGTTAGAAATTCTATCAATCTCTAGGATACCAATTCCAAATATTTACTGGCTGATACTCTTGTAGTTATGAATTGAATTGTGTTTCTCCCAAAGAGTCAATGAAGTCTTAATCTCTGAACCAGTGACTATGACTTGAGAGAAATAGAGTTTTTCTTTGCAGATATTATCAGTTTACAAAGTCATACCCGACTTTGTAGGTCTTAACATTTTCTGAATGATGTCTTACACAAAAGGACATAGAAACATAATCACATGTTTACAGGGGGTGGTAAACATGTTATGTAGGATTTATCTACAAGCCCAGGAATGCCAGGATACGTCCAGGGCTACCAGAAATAGAAAGAAACCGGGGGGGGGGGGGAATCTTTTGCTAGCGCTAATGAAAAGAGCAGGGTCTGTTTAATCTCTGAATTCAGGCTTCTGGCTTCCAGAACTGGGAGGCAGTGTATTCTTTAAAGTCACAAGCACAGTGATTCCCTATGGTGATCCTGGGAAATGAATACACGCCCCCCCCATTCCTCACACCCCAGCCTTAGCTTGGTCTACAACCTCCCTGCTGCTTCCTGTCATAATTCATCATCTCACTGTCACCAGAATGAACCTTCTGAAATGAAAATCCAAGCAATTGCTTTATTTCAGAATTATCCATAGCTTCCACTGCTTCTGAAAAAAAAATTATTTATGACCTGATATTAGCTAATATTTCAGCTGTACCTACTTTTACTCTTTCCCCTGCAAACTGTGACCCAGAGATAGTAGAAATTTTTAAAAAGTACCACATTCAATTAAACCTCTGTGTACTTGAGCAAGATCTTGCCTCTTCATCGAATCTCCCTTCCTTAGTTCTAAAACTTGACAGGGGAGAAAGCAATGCTCTTTCTTTAGAGCAACTTAAGCATGAGAGGTCTTCTCTGAGCTACTTTAGTCACACAAAGCCAAGCACTTTTTTTACTTGTGTACCACTCATCTCATGTATTTTTCTATTATTTCATTTGTCATGCATTTATTTTAACCCTTCTTTATCTCACTCA
>NW_006399851.1:12857014-12858522 GCF_000299155.1 Elephantulus edwardii | reverse complement strand
AGCCTGGCCCACAGAATTTTAAATGAGATGTTGGTGGTGTAATGGTACAATTCTTGCCTTCCGCACAGCAAACTTGAGTTAAATTCCCAGTCTGAACTTATGTTTATAGCACCATGATTCTGTAACAGTGGCTCGCTTTCTGCTGTGGTGTCAAACAAATATCAGGAGAGCTTCTATGCTGAGATGAGTTAGGAGGAAAAGTCTGGGGATTTGTTTGAAAATTGGTGGATGGAAAACCCAGTGGATCACAACAGTTCAATTTAGAGTCAGTCACACACAGTATGGTACAGGACCAGGGGGGATTTCAATCCATTGTGCATGGGAATGACAACAGCAGCAAGCAACAACAAAATGTTCAGTAGATAAGTCAATAAATGGATGGGTGCTGTAACAGAGTAATGATTTTTCCATTGGTCTTCATTTTTATTATTTAGAGAACTTTCAGCTGACCTGACTTCTACCTTCTCCTTGTTTGTAATATACATGCAACCAGGCAGGCAGAGTGTGACAACGTAAAAGCAATGACAAGAGAGCAGTGGCTGGAATCAGCTCTCAGGTCACTTTTGTTCACACTTTTGTGCTTTGGATTCATGAAGGTGGTAAGTGACCTTTCAAGGTCTTTTAAGGATCTGTCTGGTACTTATTATCTGTCAGGTCACTCTTAGGTACTTACTAGTGATTTATTTTGAAATGTGAATTTTTACTTTTTCTTTAAACACCTTTCATACAGGAAAAAATAGGGCACTGAGGGCATTTACCAGCTAGGAACCAAGTCATTACTATTTATTTTTTAACTGTGGCTATTTATTTTTTAACTGTGGTGTAAACATGTGTAAAAAAAATTCACAAACAACATTTCCAAAGGACTTACATGTGCAACTCACTGAAATTATGTTTATCATGTTTTGTTTTGTTTTTTCTTGTTGTGTACTGTGAAATCAGATCTGACTGGCACAGGAGGAGATCGCCCCTTCTTTGCCAGTGGAGCTTCTGCTGGATTCAAACCACATGCCTTTGGGATTGCAGTGCTGCTTCTTGCCCCTAGGCCACCAGAGTTCCCTTTATGTTTACCATGTTGTACAACCGTCACCACTATCTTTACCCCTCACGATCTGAGTGCAAGTTTACAAAGAAAATTTTTCACTCAATTGTTCATACGCTCGTTGATTTATATTAGTTTCAATACCCACAATGAAATTGCCCTTTTCCCACTTCCTCCCTATAATTCTAATTTCCCTTCTTCTATCCCTCTCTGTATCCTCCCTTTCTTTAATTATATTGTATCTTATATTACCTTTCTTTTCATCACCATATGTTGTTAATTTGTTTTTGTCATCCTGAATCATCTCACTTCTGGATACACTTTTTAGAAGTGTCCCATCTGAGTACAATCTTACCTACAACACCTTTCTGACAGAAATTTTGTTAACTCCAGAAGGAGATTCCTTGTACTCACAAGTTAACACAGTTGTAAGTCATGTTGTTTTTGTTGTTATGTGCCGTCGAGT
>NW_006399851.1:12830402-12853379 GCF_000299155.1 Elephantulus edwardii | reverse complement strand
AAATCTCTGTAAATGTTCATTAAAACTAATAAAATTTAGTAATAATAATAAAAAAATTTATATCCACCCTGTAGAGGATGAACTGTAGAAGCAAGACCTTGATGGTAGCCAGCAAAAGCTGATAGGGATGTCTGATCTTTTTACACATTGTTGTTGTTGTGTACCGTCTAATCAGATCTGACCAGTGGGTTTTCAGAGGAAGTTAATTTAATCTCGTGGGAGGAGACTGCTCATCCTTCTCCCGCACAGCAGTTGGTGAATTAGAAGTGCAAGCCTTTGGGATTGCAGGGAAGTTTCTTGTCATGAGGCCACTAGAGCTTCTTCTTATAAATCATGTTGTTGTTGTTGTTAAGTGCTGTCAAGTTGAGCTTTACTCATAGAAACCGTATGAAAAAAGATCTGAATGCTGTTCCATAACTAACATTGTTTCCCTAAAGTTCATAGAGTTTTTCCAATGGCATGTTGTTTAGGAAGTAGATGTCAATCCTACTTCCAAGCCTGTTTTATTCTGGGAACTCTACCAAACACTGTCCACCATGGGTAACCATTAAGGCATTTATTTGACACACCAGAGGCACAACATTCAGTAACACAGCAATTTCAAGTTACCTCAGTAGAGCAAACTGACAGACTAGTGCTGTACCACTTAGAAAAATATTCTTTCCAAACACAGTTAACACCAGGCCCAAGGGCCCAACTGACTTTTAAATACAAAGGCCTGCCCCAAGGTCCTGGTTGACTTAATAAACAGGCTTCTAGCCCACAGCTGATTTTTTGCTAAATCTAATAAATCCAGGTGACCAATCAGCTCACAGTTTATACACAGTTGTGAAAGAAATTCAAAAATACAACAAAACAAAACAGTTTACAACCGACTTCCAACTAAAATAAGAGAACCTACCCTCTAGCTCTGTTTCACACAGGAGCTTCCAAATTGGATCTTATAACGCATTTGTAGTTTTTGTTGTTATGTGTCAATGAGTCACCTGCGACTCATAGTGGCCTTATGTACAACAACCCTATCTAAACCCTGCTCTATCCTGTGCCAATCTCACTGTCTCCGACTCATCTACCCCAAATACCCCAGTCACGGAATCAATCCACCTCATAGAGGGTCCTCCTCTCCTGCACTGTTTCTCCACCCTCCCAAGCATGATGTACTTCTCCAAGGAATGGTCCTTCCTTGCAACATGTCCAATGTCAGACAAAGCTTCTGAATCCTTGTCTTCGAGGAGCAGCCTGGTTTAACCCTCTCTAGGATAAATCTGTTCATTTTCTTAGACATCCATGGTATATTCAATACTCTTCTCCAACACTATAGCTCAAAGGTATCACTTCTCCTTCTATTATTCCTCATCATTGTCTAACTCTGATGCATAGCAAGTGATTGCAAAGACCATGGTCTGTATCAGGCACACCTTAGTCTCCAGAGTGACACCATTACTCGTCAGTACTTTGGAAAGTTCCCTAACAGCAGACTTTCCCATTGCAATATGTCTTTTAATTTCCTGGCTGCTGGTTCCAAGAGTGTTGATTTTGGAACAAAACAAACTAAAGCTGTGAACAATCTCAGTCTCTTTACCATCCATCCTGATGCTGTCAGTTGGCCCAGTGGTGAGAATATTTGTCTTATTGATATTGAGCCTCAATCCATATTGAAGGTTGTAGTCCTTGACCCTCTGCAGCAAGTGCATGAGGTCCTCCTCAGTTTCAGCAAGCAGGGTGTGTCTGTGTCATCTGCATAACGCAGATTGTTGATGAATCTTCCTCCAATCCTGACACCAAACTTCTCCTCGTACAGCCCAGCCTCCTGGATAATCTGTTCTGATAGTACACCAATTGACATATTTAACTAATTACTGCTGTCCTAGATGTGATCACCAAGTTGTGTCAAGAACTCAAGAGGATAACCACTTGGCCAACTGACTGGAAGAGATCTATATTTGTTCCCATTCCAAAGAAAGGCGATCTGACAGAGTGTGGAAATTGTAGAACAATATCACTGATATGACTTGCAAGCAAGATTCTTCTGAAGATTATCCAAAAATGACTGGAACAGCGCATCAGCAGAGAAGTGCAGGCTGAGTTTACAAGGGGCCATGGTACTAGGGTTATTGTAGCTAATGATAGATGGATTCTGGCCAAAAGCAGGGAGTACCAGAGGAATGCCTATCTGTGTTTCATTGATTGTGCAAAGGCATTTGACTGTGTGGATCACAACAAACTGTGGCTGACTCTGAGAAGAATTGGAATCCCAGAACCTTGTTCATGCTAATGCGAAACCTATACTTGGACCAGGAGTCAGTCGTCAGAGGAGAGCAAGGAAACTGCATGGTTCAAAATTGGGAAGGATGTATGCCAGGGATGTGTCCTATCTCCATACCTTTTCAACCTCTTATAACACGTTGTTGTTGTGGTTACGTGCCGTCTAGTTGTTTGCGACTCATTGCGACCCTATGTACAACAGCCCTAAACTCTGCTCTGTCCTGTGCCAATCGCACTGTCTCTGGCACTCCCATCCCAATTACCCCAGTCACTGAATCAATCCACCTCATAGAGGGCCTTCCCCTCCTGCGCTGTTCCTCCACCCTCCCAAGCATGATGTCCTTCTCCAAGGACAGGTCTCTCCTTACAACAGGTCCAAAGTATGTTAGACGGAGCCTCAGAACCCTTGCCTCCAAGGAGCCACCTGGTTTAACCCTTTCCAGGATGAATCTGTTTGCTTCCCTAGCAGTCCATGATACCCTCAATACTCTTCTCCAGCACCTCAGCTCAAAGGCATCAATTCTTCTATCCTCCTTGGTCATTGCCCAACTCTCTGATGCATAGCAAGTGATTGCAAAGATGCACCTTAGTCTCCAGAGAGACACCAATGCTCTTCAGTACTTTGGAGAGGTCCCTAACAGCAGACTTTCCCATGGCAATCTGCCTTTTAATTTCTTGGCTACTGGTGCCAAGAGTGTTGACCATGGAGCCAAGCAAATTAAAGCTGTGAACAATCTCAATCTCTTCACCACCCATCCTGATGCTGCCAATTGGCCCAGTGGTGAGAATCTTTGTCTTCTTGACAGTGAGTCTCAATCCATATTGGAGGCTGTAGTCCTTGACCCTCTGCAGCAAGTGCATGAGGTCCTCCTCAGTTTCAGCAAGCTGGGTTGTGTCATCTGCATAATGCAGATTGTTGATAGATCTTCCACCAATCTTGACCCCACACCTCTCATAGAGCCCAGCCTCCCGGATGGTCTGTTCTGCATACAGGTTGAAAAGGTATGGAGATAGAACACATCCTTGGTGTACGCCCTTCCCTATTTTGAACCATGCAGTGTTGCTCTGCTCTGGTCTGATGACGATTGTCTGGCTAATTCGGGGACAGTTTTTGTCTGGTCCCCTTTCCCTCCACCCTTGCTTACTGCTTTAGTTTACTAACACTTACAAAGAAGGTTCTCCTTACCTTCTTTTCTCCTTCTCCACCTTATAACATATAGAAACCATAAATTAGAATTAACTCCATGGCAATACCTTGGTGTGTTTTGGCTTGTTTCCCTCACCATCTCTCTGCTTCTGTGGGATGTACAAATCCATCATATCATTATGCTATGTAAGGTTACACATTTCCGAGATTGCAGTTATTTGTCATCACTGTAGGAGGTATTGAGAGATGTGGACAAGGATAAAAGAAGATAAGGAGAACCTTCTTTGTAAGTGTTAGTAAGCTAAAGCAGTAAACAAGTGGGAGGGCAGGGAAACCAGACAAAAACCCTCCCAGAATTAGCCAGACAATCTTTCAGTTCTTGCTAATAGTGTTAAGGTTGTACACTCTGCCTGTTCACATGGTTCTTTAGTGCTTATGGTCTTTACTCAGTCACCTGTACATTCTACCAGGTAAAATTCTTTTACTTCTTTGATAAGTTACCACTGTGGACTATGGAAGCTTTGCTTACTTCTTGACTTTCTGAGGTTTCAAATGGTACCTGAAATTTGCACTTGTTTATATGACAGTTTTGAAGTGGTATTGGTTTGTTATCTAAGGGTCTCTGGGAATACAAATAGTGTAGAATTGACTTAAAATGAGCTGCATCAATATATATGATTAAAAGAATTTCCCAAGGCACAGTCTGAAAGCAATGAAGGTAATCTTCATGGAAGCAGATGGTCCAAGCACAGATTGCCATCTTTCCTTCTGACCCACAAATAAACTTTTTGCCTAGGAACAGATGTCTCAGCGTGTCCTCTTAGACTTGATGAGAATATGGGCTTACTCTCTTTTCTGGAGTGTCTTGATCCAAGAGACATTCCATATATGCTAGTAAGCTATCAGCACACCCTTTCCCTCTTGGCTTGAGTGCATGTTAACATTCTTCGAAATTGCTTAGCTATGGATATCCATTATATAACACCTAGCAATCTCATTTCTTTATCTTTTAATGACAGAAAGGGAACAGAATCTGTCTCCTGCAGTACAAGAGAGGTGTATGCAGGCCATCTCTCAGTATTGGCTAGAGAACAAGATTGGCTGGTCATGGGGCATGACACCTAATGTGGAAACTAACCTTGCCCTCTCTCTTCCCTATATGAGGAAAGTGCTGTTCTGTCAAATGCCTACATGTGAGCTGTGCTTTAATGGATCACTCTTAAACTTGCTACTATAGAGAAGATTATTATCTTCAATTTGATAAAACTTCACCGTTGAAGGTGATCACACTTACTTAACTGTCTTTCTCTGACTTCTTGTAGATACATTCTCCCAGCACGCATGTTAGTGTTGGCTGAGAATGCAGTGGTGTCCCAACAGGCCATGCTTTGGCTGAAAAAAGACTTGAAATAGAGGTGATTTTTTAAGTCAACAGCAATTTTCCCTGCCCTTTAAGTGCTGGAAGAATATCACTGGAAAACAGTTAAAACCTCTTGAGCTGTGCTCCAGAGCCTTCTCAAATATAGCCCAGATTTTTATCAAACCATTTAAAAATGGCTTCAGGCCATTTGTAACTAGGTTGACAGTGCAACTCCTAACCCACTAGACCACCTGAACTCTCTAACTACCAGGATTCTGGTGAGAAGTTGCCTCAATTCTACTTTGTAACTGCTGTAAGCTGTAATATCTATAGACAACTGTTTTGCCAGTGGGTCCCCAAGCTGAAGAGTAACCATGAGCCCCCTTGTCTGCATTTGATTTAAACTTCTGCTTAATCCTAGGAGCCTGCAACTCCAACCAAAGTTACTAAACTTTAAGAAATATAAACCCCTTTGTCCTTCCATCTCTGTCCCTTTAAGCTCAAAAAGATCCTTACTGTGTACCATCCAGTGGAAACTGACCTATAGCTGACTTTCCATCTAGATTTCAGAGATATTTAATTGCATGAAAGGAGATTGCCCATTCTCCTCCTGCAAAAAGACCCTAAGAAATAATATTTTTAAGGGTCCTTACAGGGGATACTGATGATTCTCACTGTTCATGTGGGTGATCTTGGCCACAGTACCTTACATGCAGTAACCACCATCTTTTACCAGAGGCTTGCATGTCGCCTTGACATTGAACAGGTTTCTGTTGAGTTTCTCCACTAAGACGGATTAGGAAGGAAAGTCTGACAATCTACTTTCAAAAACTGGTCAATAAATGTCCAAAGTTCACAGTAGTCTGATCCACAAGTGATCATAAGAATGCCACAGGACCATACCTTTCTTCTGTGGTGCGTGGAGTTACCATCAGCCAGCAGCTGACTTGATGGCACTTAGCAAGAACAAAGCATCTTGAACCTTGTGCACTTTTTGCATTCCTTCATATTTTTCTGACAACTTAACTCTTAAACATGCTTCATTTTCTCTTCAGTGGAATTTTGGATTCTGTACATGGCCTTGTCTGACTTGAAGTGACAGTTTATGGAATCATTCTATTGATAACTCCCTTCAATCTGAAACTACCTTCTAACTGATGGGTTAGAGTTTTAATTTCTTCTTCATTGATAGATACATGCCACAAATAAGTAAGCAATGCCAATATGATTAAACAATACTCGACAGAAATATGAATTTGAACAATATTAATTACATTTAGGTCAAGGGTAATCAAATAATGACCATTCCATTTTTCAACCAAGGATACTTTATACTATCAGGTTAAATATTTTGAAGGGTTAGGGTCTTTCTTCCTCCCCTTCTCTTTTTTCTCCCTTAGAATTTAAAAAAAGGTGACTTCACCTTTGCCCAAGAGCATGAAAAATGTAAACAGAACCAACAAGGGTTATCTCGACCAAGACCCTTCAGACCTAAGGTTGTGTTATGAAATAGACAACTATTTAGTATAGATAATTATTATCTAGACTTCCTCTCAAGGTCCACACTATCTCAAGCTCATGTTGAGTACCTCTCCTCCTCTACACACAGACCTTTGGCCTATCTTGGTAAGCGGATTGCCTGGCTGATGGAATAGCAAATTAATTTTCCATTCATATCAGTCTATCGCCCATCCCTCCTCCATTGAAGTATACTTTACTCCGTTTTAATGAAATCAATTGAGAAGTGAGTTGAGAAAATCCTGAGAATAAAACAAAAACCCAATTTTGCTGTTGCTGAGTCAGTTCTGATTATGGAAACTGATGTCCTATGGGAGAAAACTGTTCCACACGCTTTTATTTTGGCTGTTATTTTTACAGAAGCAGCTCACCAGTTCTTTCTTATGTAGAGAAGCTGAGTAGATTTGAATGATCAGCCTGTAGTTTAGCAACCAACTACAAACTGCCTCTGCAATCCTATGACCATTTGGGGAAGAATAATTTATGATTATTGGCAAAAGTTTTATTTATATTTATAATACAAAGTGAATGATTGCAACAGTAATCTGTACAACTATTTCTGTTTGCCTAGAATATCTAGACAGGGTTTGTTTGGTGCCTAGGGGTAAAAGGCTTTACCCAAGCAGGTAAGCAGAGAAGTCAGTTAAGAAGCTATGGATTTTTTTTGCTAAATTCGTGTGTGCCATGTCTTCAGCTCCTCTTCCACTTCCCACCTCAGTTTCATGCCTGCAGTGTGGCCTTTCAGAAGGTTCTAGAAGGGTCTTTGGTACTCTTTCTCTCAGTAGTCATTGCAATCATGCTGTCTGCTCACAACCATGTCTCACGGTCTTAGTAATTTACTGACCCAAGAGGGGTCAGAATCTGGTTCTTGTCAACTTTTAACCTGCCAGAGTTTTTTTTTTCTTCTATTCTTTTCAATCAAATTATCTTGGAAATGTATTTGATGTTCAGTTTGTTTTGTAAAAGTACAACAAATCTAAGGATACATGTCAATGTGACAGAAATGCATTATATAGTTTAGAAGCAATCACAGGAAGTTAATAGCAGAAGCAATATTCTCTTACTACACAGAGATGGGATAGTTCTTGAAATCAATGGACTCAGTTTGTCCTGAGAGGAAATCCCTCCCCCAGCCCCTCCACGGTTTTGCTAGTTTAGTTTTAATTAAACATTTACTCTTGTAAGGGTCTATTTCTTCTTTTAGAAAATGCGCCATTTCCAAAAAAAAGATATGCAAAGGAGACTGACAAACACTTCCAAGTGGTATTCCTTGTAAGGTAATCTTGAGCTCTTTATCTGTACTGAATTATTATGTGTAAGAAGAAGACACGCTGTTTATAGCGTATTTCCCACCAAAGAGTACAACGAAACTCACAAATATTATTTCATTTGGTTTTATAACAGTATACAAGATAAAACCGAGATAGACACTATTTCTTGGATACATTTAGGTAACAGATATTAAAGTAATCAAACTGACAACCCTTACTCAAAATCACCATATAATGTATATATTTGAAATAGGAATCTCTTCTGTGGTTTTAAATATCTTGCCAAGCTCCTAAGTGCCTGAACACCAAGATGTAGCAACAGCCAGCGGAAATTATACTGAGGCTCATTGTTGTTGAATTGAAACTGACCCATAACTGATCCTCTACTGGATTTCTGAAGCTTTAAATCATGTACTAGAAAATTGTCCATCTTTCTCCCTAGCTGCCACTCAGGGGTTTGAACTGCCAGAAGGACACAACCTTTGGCTTAGCAACAAAACTTCCTACAGAATATGTAACCAGAGTTCACTTTTATTAATTACACCAATTCAGTGTAAATAAAGAGACCAAGAATGATATGCTTTAGACAGCCAGCATTTATATGTACTTTATATATCTCTATGATGTTGTCATGTGCTGTGGACTACAACTCATAGCAACCCTATGGAAAATGGACCTGAATTTTGCCTCACCCTTTGCCATCCTCTCCACCTCTGACATACTTGAGCCCATTGTTACAATCACTGTATCAATCCTTCCTCTCTTTCACTGACACTCCACTTTCCCCAGCATGATATTTTCCCAAGGATTAACCTTCCTTAACAAGCCAAAGTACATGAGACAAACTTTTGTCATCTTTGCCTCTAGGAAGCATGATAGTTGTACTTTCTCCAAAACATATTTGTTTGTTGTTTTGTCAATCTGTGGGATATTCAATACTCTACTCTGGTAGTGTAACTCAAAGGCATTGATTATTCTTCTGTCATCCTTATTCATTATCCAACTTTCAGATGTATAGCAAATAGTTGAGAAGACAATTGCTTGGATCAGGTACACCCTTAGTCTTTTAACTGACATCTTTTGCTTTTTAAAAAAAATTTTTTTCCACTTTACTTTTTGAAGAACTTTGGAGAGGTCCTTAATGACAGATTTTCCCAATATCTTTTGATTTCTTGACTGCTGGTGTCAAGGGTGATGATTGTGTATTCAAGTATGTTGATTGTGTTACAAAATTGTTGGCAATTTCTATCTTTTCTCTATCATACTGTTGCCTATTGTCCCATTGGTGAGGATTTTTATCTTCTTTGTGTTGAGTTATAATCCATATTGAAAGCGATAGACTTTGATCTTCTGCAGCAAGCATCTTAAGTCCTCATCACTTTCAGCAAGCAAAGCTGTGTCATCTGTATAACATGAGTTGTTGATACGTCATCCTCCAATTTTGATGCCACATTCTTCTCCATAATGTGGGTTCAAATGATTTACTCAGCAAACAGATAAAGTAGTTATGGAAAAAGGATATATCCCTGATGCACAACTTTTTTTATTTTAAACTACGCAGTGTTCTCTTGCTCTCTTAAGAACAAGACTTAGTCTAGGCATAGGTTTAGCATGAGCATTGTTAACTGTTTTGGGAATCTCATTCTTCTCAGTGTTAACTATAATTTGTTATAATCCACAGTCAAGTGCCTTTTAAGTCAATAAAACACAGTTTCTTTTGATATTCTCTGCTTTTAGCCAAGATTCATCTGACATCAACAATGATATCCTTAGTAAGGGAGCTATGGTGGCCTAGTGGCAAGAAGCTGCTCTGCAATCCCAAAAATGTGCAGTTTGAATCCACCAGATGCTGTGCTGGAGAAGGAGGGGCAATCTCCTCCTGTGCCAGTCAGATCTGATTTGATGGTACATAACAAGAAAGTGGGGGGGGGGACCCAACCCAAAAAAACCCATGACAATTAAAAAAACCAAACCCAAACAATGATATCCCTACTGCCACAGATTCTTCTGAATCCAGTTTGAATTTCTGGCAATTCTCTGTCAATGTAGCATGAGAGCCAATTTTGACAAATATTCAGCAAGATATTCTTACAAGTTATATTAATGGTATTATTTGAGAATTTCCGCATTTTGTTGGGTCACCTTTCTTGGGAATATGAGTAATGATTTTCAGTCAGTTGTTCAAGTTGCTATCATTCAAATTTCTTGGCACAGCCTGGTGAGCATGTCCAGGACTGCATCCATTTGCTGAGACATGTCCATTGATATCCTATCAATTCCTAGGGTCTTCTTTTTGACAAATGCCTTCAATGCAGTTCGAACATTTGTCTTCATTACCATTAATTCTTGATCATATGCTAGTTCATTAAATGGTTCTGTGCCAGCCAATTCTTTCTGGTGCAGTAACTTTGTGTATTTTTTCTATCTTCTGTTGATGCTTCCTGTATAATTCAAGATTCTGCATATAGTATCTTTCAGTATGCAATTTGAGGTTTGAATTTGTTTGAGAATCCTTTCATCTTAAGAAATGCTGAATGATTTCTTTTTATTTTCTGACTCTTGCAGTTATTTGTGTATTTCATTTTATTACTATATATTGTGGTATCACTATATTGCATATTATAAACAAAACAAAATTCAAATCCATTGCAGTCAAGCGATCCTATTGGGCAAATTAGAATTGACCTATAGGTTTTCAAGGATACAGTCTTTACAAAAGCAGACTGTTCTGTCATAGGCTTCTCCCATAAAAAGACTAGTGGGTTCAAACTGCTGACATTTTCGTTCACAATTGAACACTTACTTGGGCATTGTTGTTGTTGTTATGTGCAGTCGAATCAGAACCAACTCATAGTTCACCCTCCATTGGGTTTTCAGAGGCTGTTTAATGGCAAGGGAAGAAATTGCCCATCTATCTCCAGTGAAATATCTGGTAGATTCTAACTGCATGCCTTTGAGTTGTCAGTGCAACTCCCTGTCATTAAGCCGTCAGAGCAGAGCATATGATGATGGAAAAACAACATCGACATTATAATTCCTTCCTTGTTTCATAAAAGGAAGGGCTATAGCACAACATCTCCTGCTGAGCCAAAACTCTACATAGATACCAAGCTTCATGGTATTCAGTAGCACTCCATTCCACAGACTTCCCAGGGAATAAGACTCGGAGTTCTAGTAGTGTTTAAAGGTCTTCTCCATTAGCACATACAGCCTGTGCCCACATATATAGATTAACTGCCACATGCTCACATATTCTTATACCTGAGTTCATTGTAAACTATTGGTAGTAGAGTATGGTAGTTAAAAGTCCTGATTCTGATGGCAGGCTGCCTGGGTTCAAGTCTAGCTTCCCTGTTCACAGGATTAATTTTAGCAAGTGACTTAACAATTCAGTGCCTCAGTTTTCACAACTCCAAGTCAAGACCTACCACCCATTGCCATCAAGTCCAATCAAAGGCACAATTACTTTTATAAGTAACTAACTGTCAGTGCTTAGAATAGTAACTAACACCAAAATTAAGGTTGCATAGAGAAGTGTACTTGGGATGAGGGGTGGGGGGAAGGGACGTGGGAATTGTATACTAATGAAGGAGTTTTTTTCTTTTTTTTTTTCTCTCTTCGGAGGGGGAAGCGAGCTGTTGGGGAGGGGTGGGAAGGGAGAAAATTGCGGCAATGAATGAATGGAAATCCAAAACCTCTGTAAAAATAAAAAATAAAAAATTAAAAAAAAAAGAATAGCAACTAACACGTAGTAAAGGTGATATAAGTATTAGCTATATTACTGTTTTTATTGTTATATTTATTTATCATTTGGACCTATGGATAATTTCCAGAGCCAGTGAGGTCTCTTCCCAGAGGCCACAACACAAGCACAATGTGGACTAAGTGCACTGTGGAGCTAGGCTGTGAGGAAGGCAGTAACAGAACTTGGTAAAGCGAGGCAAAAGCAAGCAAGAACAGCTCTTCATTCTTCAAGGGAATGGAAATTGAGACAATGGTAGCTGAGGCTACTGGGAACTTTTTCGTCTCTTTCCTATGCAGAAGGTAGAATCTGATCCTGGGAAGATAAGATACTTTCTGAGTAAATGACAATGAGTTTGAGGATTTTTTTTAATGTGCATTCAATGAAAGGCATTTTAAAAGTATATTTACCTTAGTTAAGTCAGTTAAAATACACTACCCTTTCTTGCTCCCCTGACTCATGAGGTTTCCACATAGTTCAAGTATGTTACAATCAATGGGACGTGCTTGGGTTATTTTTACACGAAAAGTGAATATATGATGACGTCAAGTTGGTGACTGATAATGGCCCTATAAACAGCAGCACGAAGCAATGCCTGGCCCTATCTATACCATCTTCACAATCTCTGCTTAAGCCCATCGTTGCCACTGTGCCAATCCATATCATTGAGAGTCTTTCTCCTTTTTGCTGCCTCTGGTAACTTTGGAGTAAATCTCAGAGGCATATGGTTCAAATCCACCAGCTGCTGTGTGATTTATTGCCTATGAAAACCTGCTGGTGAGTCAGCAGCTATGGATCACTTTCAACTTGAAGGCATACAACAACATCAACAACTACTTTTCCAAGCACGATGTCTTTCTCCAAGGACTAAGTCTTCTGTTCAACATGCCTCAAAAAATGTGTGAGATGAAGTTCTCTCATTGTTGATTATAAGCAGTGTTCTGGCTCTACTTCTTCCAAGATATATTTGTTCGTTCTTCTGGAATCCCATGGTACATCCCACAATCTCCCTCCATCCCATCTCACAATTCAAACATATCAGTTCTTTAGTGTTCCTAATTTATTGTCAAGAGTATTCATGTGTATGAGGCAATTGAAAATGAACTCACTCCAATCACACAAACATAAATTGTACTCTTGGGAACCATATACACTGAACCTACGCGCAGGCATGTGACAACAAGGTAAAGTATGGAGGGCTGGAAAGGACTGAAAGAACAGGATGTAAGACCAAGACCTTTATTACTGTGCCTCAGGCTTATTGCATAAATGTTCTCATGCATCTCTTCATATCATCCCAGAGATCACAGTACTCATTAAAGTCTGTATTTTAATGTTGAAAAGCCAGAGTTTAAAAGAGAGCTAGCACTTGGCCCTGGCTGCGTAACTAGCAAGGGCAGAACTACCGTTTCTGCTTGGCGCTGCCTAACCCTGGAGTCCTTGGTGTTCTTTTCTCTGCCCCCCCTACTGCCACATCTTTACAGGGGTCAACCCTTCCAGCCCACCCAGGTCATTTGAATGGCCTAGATTCAAAACACCTGAGCTAAACAATTGAACCACGACCTGACCAGCAATTCAGAGAAAGAAGTATAATACTTGGGGTAAAGAAAGGAAGACTATCAAAGGTTAGAAACTTAACAATTATCCAACCACACTACCATCAAATTGATTTTGCTTCTCAGTGATCCTATGAACAGGGTAGAAAGATCCAGTAGGGTTTCCAAGGTGGTAAATCTTTACAGGAGCAGACAGCCTAACTTTTCTCTCCAGAAGAGAGTGACTGGTAGGCTCAAACTTCTGACCTTTTTAATACCAGTTGAACATTTAACCACTAACTCACCAAGGCTCCTCCAACTGACAACTATACTTCAGTAAATACTTATTTGTATTTCATTATTTTCTAGGTGAATAAATAGGTAAATAAAAGGCCAAATCCCAGCTGCTAAATCTAAAAATAAAAATTCCAGATAGAAAGGATGGAGGGACAACACAGGAGAGGAAGATCTTCATGAGTTGTATTGACATAGTAACTGGGGTAATGGAGGTAGGTATGTCTAAGTAGGTGAGACTGGCTTAGGGCAGGGCAAGCTTCAGAGCTCTAGTACATAGGATCACTGAGTGGCAGACAACTCAATGGTACGTAACAAGAACAAAAACAGTGGAGTGGGGAGGGCTGGGCGGGGAGAGAAGTGCAGCAATGAATGAATGGAAATCCAAAATCTCTGTAAATGTTCATTAAAATTATTTACCAAAAAAAAGAATAACAACAGGAAGTAGGTTGTTATTCTTGATTGGAACTTCATTCTATCCTCCTGCATCATGGTCACAATTCCCATGCCCAAGCCCATTGTCACAGTCAGTTGTGTCAGAACTGGATTGACAGATAGTAGATAGAATGTTGAATTGTGCAAATATCATAGTGATAGCTTAGTATTTTTGTCTTGTTAGTTAGAGTTCATGCGTGAATTAAATACAATGTCTATATGTTTGTTTTTAATAAGAAGATAAGAAATCAGTGGCCTACTAGGCAGTTCTGCTTACCAAAAAGACAAGCCCGTTATTCTGAGCAGAGGAGAAAATTCTTGTTTCCCAAGTCAAACTCTTTCAACACCAGGATGACGAAATGTCCCTCTTATCTCTCCTCTCTAGCCTTATTATCATTTCTGTTAACATTTATTTGCTTCTTGCTTTTGGTGCAGATCAAAGTAATTCAAATAGTCAACCATCCCAACACAGATTGAAGGGTAGAGTTTTAATAAACAATGAAATGTTTATTATCAGACTAATAACTTATTTAGGATTATTAAAAATGTAGTAAAACAAAATAGGGTCATGGAAGAGGTTTAGATAAAAGGAGTTTACGTTTAAGCAAAATTTGAGTTTGTTTCTCATTATGAAGGTGATTTTATTATTTGATAATGATTGCATTCAACTGCATCGATGAATTGGAATATTAAAGTGGATTTTTTAAAAGAGGATTATTTAGATAAACAATTTCTTTGCAGGATTAGATTCTTTTGAAGAGCTACCCACACTGATTCACCTAATAGATGTATTGTATTGACTAGATCTTCATCACATGCTATTGTTAGTTGCTGTCAAATGAGCCTTTAATCATCTATGTACAGCAAAACAATATTTTGCACAGTTCTGTTCCATCTTCACAATTTTTTATTAACTATAAATCCATTAGATGTTTTGAGTGTCTTCCAATCCAGGAAGCTCATCTTCCAGCATCATATTGGACAACTTTCTGTTTTGATCAGCAGGTTTTTATTGACTAAGTCTTTAGCATAGATTAACAGATCCTCCTCCTAGTCTGCTTAATCTGGAAGTCTTGTTGAAACCTGTTCGCCATGGTTGGTCCTACTCGTCCTTGAAATACCAGTAAAATTGCTTCCAGCATAAAAGCAACATGAGAACTGCCACATCATGGTAAATGGAAAGACCAACAATGATTAGTATTCCATGTAGGGATGTTGAAACACAAATGCAAAGCCTTCCAAAAAGTCCCTGCCCCATTTCCACAAGAACTGGTTAGAGCCTGGCAGCCCCATAACTGTCTTCTGATAGAGATGGGCTTGCAAGGGTTGAAAAGAAGCACCTGGGCCCACAATACAGATGTGCTCATGCCACCTTAGACTAGATAGTCAATATTGACTAACACATCTCTAACACCCTTCTTAGGAGTGCAAAGAAAAGTACACTAATTAAATTCAGTTCTCCTGGTATTTTTCAGTTCTCCTGGTATTTTAGCTATGTTTTAAGAATACTACAAGGCTTTTGAGACATCTCAGCAACTACAACAGCAGCTGATTCATAGCTAGTACTGAGTAAAGACCTGTGGAGTAAACATATACATGGACTGCTGAATTTGGAAGTACTAAAGTGCTTCAAGGCTCAAACTAATTTCTGTTGAGTTGAAACCTATTCATCACTGACCCGCCAGTGAGGTTTTGAAACCTCTAAATTGCACAGGAAAAGATTTCTCATCTTTCTGCTAGTGGCAGACTTGAACCAACAGGAAGGCACAGTATTTGGGCTAGCAGTCAGCTTCCCATGGACATTATTTTGGTTGTTGTTAAATAGTGCCACAGCATCCTATAAAGTGCTTTGTTGTTGTTGTGTACCATAGAGTTGGAACCAATCCATCGCTGACCCTCCAGTGGGCTCTTAGAAACAGTTAATCACACAGGAGAACATTGCCCATTCTTCTTCCATGGAGCAGCTGGTGGCCTCAAACCATGGCACAGCTTCTTGCCACCAACGCTTCCTTATAAAGTGCTTTGCAAACTTTATTTTCAAGAGCATTCTTTGTCCCCAAAGAGTTCAAGTCTAGTAGGTCCTTTATCTTCAAAAAATCTTAGAGCAATATATACGGTGGGAAATTCTGCGATAGAATTCTCAAATTCCACGTGGGAGAACTGGGTTTGATTGCTGGCTGATATTCCTCAGGTGCAGTTGCCACTTACTATGTCTGAGGAGGTGTTTCCATTGGTGCTGTAAGGTGCAGTACCATCACTTTGGAACTGACTCAAAGATGACCCTCCAGTGGGTTTTCAGAGACAGTAAATCAGACGAGAAGACATTATTGTAGCATTTTATAGATAATGGTGTGCTATAGTTTTCTTAGGAGTTACAGTGGCCAATGTTAAGGAGTTGTATAGCCAATCCAAAAGCAAAGGTTTAAATCCACCAGCTAATGGACAAGAAAAAAGATGAGCTGTCTCCTTCCATGCAATTTACAGTCTCTAACAGCTTTTAGAGGGTCAGCTGTGAGTTGGTTCTAACTCAATATATATAGTTTTCTTTGGTGCTTTAAGGTCCAATGAAGTATTCATCGGTGCTGTAATGGTGCTGCCAGTTTTTTACTGGCTAATCTCCCAAGTTGATTATGGGTTTCAGGAGAGCATCCAGCTAAGGTGAACCAAGAAGTTCTGGCAATTTAATTCTGAAAAGCAGTCAGTAAAAACCCCAAGGATCACAGTGATCCGATCCTGTTGGAATCATCACCACCTTGAGTCAAGAATTGACTCTGCAATACCTGGAGACAACTGCAGCATCAAATAAATAAGTACCATCACTCTTTTTATTCTTCAAACTTCCCACAGTGAAGTTAAGTAGCTAGTCAGAGGGATTTCAGAGTAAGCAGTCAGAAACAGAATTGAATATCCGGTCCCTCAGGTCTGTGTTTTACCATCTACTTCTCTGTGGCTCATTACTTTCTAATTCACTAAACTAGCAATATCAAAGCCTAAAGAAAATATGAAAAGAAAATGAAGGATTTATTTGATATGCCTCTGGGTCTTCTATGTATATTATCGATTTTTGATTATCTGAGTTAAATTGGGCAAGGAATAAGCAAATCCCATGTGTGATTATTTTCACGTTAGTCAATTAATTAGACCTCCTCTTCAATCTTTTTTCAGACCTTACAGTTATTAAAATAATGTCTTTAAGTTTATCTCCCCACTTGGGAATAAAGCAGGCTAGCAGAAAAATGGTCAAAACAAAACCCAGATGCTTAACTAAGGTATACACTGGAAAACTCTAACATTGTTAATTACTGTTTAAGGAGGTTCTGGGATTAGAACCAAGAGCACCACTGGTGTAGGCTGAAAAATGACACTTTCAAAAGATAACCAGATCACAAACCTTGGAACCTGTGAACGTTACCATATATAGTTAAAAAAAAAATGGGGAGGAGATCTTTACAAGAGTGATTAAATCAAATGTCTTGAATTCAAGAGTTAGCCCAGATCATTGGGACCAAAGTCTAAATGAAATTTTTCTGTTGGTAGGTGACACTGAGTCAACGAATCCGAGAGGCATTTAAAGACACTAGCCTTAACAATTAGAATGATGAGGCTGTAAACCAAGGAATGCTGGTGTTCATCAAGCTGAGAGTGGTAATGAATAAATTCTCCCCCCCGCCCAAGAACCTCTGGAAGGAGCATGGTTTTGTTCATCCCTTCATTTAGACTGAGTGATAATGATTGTAGACTTACTGCCTCAACATCCTGAGATCTCATTTTGTTTTTGTTTCTTTTATACTGGCTTATTTATAGTTTGAATATGTTGTATGTTGTGTTTTACACTGGATCTTTCCCATTTCCTCACCCCCCCCATCAACTTGTACAACTCTATGATTAACTGCTCCCCCCATCCTTACCCCTCTGCTTCCACACCACCCCCCTTGGATCCTCATACTCATCCTACAATAATGGTTTTATACAGTATTTGTCCTTATGGGACTGAGTTAGTTCACTCAGCATAATGCTCTCCAGTCCTTCCCAAGTTAGATAGTAAATTACAAAATCATTGCTCCTACGTTGTATTCCACTGTGTGAATGTACCATAATGTCTCAATCCATTCAACTGTGGTTGGACATGTGGGCGGTTTCCATTTTCTTATGATGGTAAATAGTGCTGCTATGAACACTGGTGTACAAATCTCCATTTGTGTCTCTGTTCTCATTTTCTCGGGGTATATTCCAGGCAGCGGAATAGCTGGGTCACATGGAATTTCAATGTTCAGCTTTTTGAGAAAGCACCTAACTGCATTCTAGAGTGGTTATTGTTGTTGTTGTTGTCATTGTTATGTGCCATCGAGTCGCCTGCGACTCATAGCGACCCTATGTACAACAGCCCTAAACTCCGCTCTGTCCTGTGCCAATCGCACTCTCTCTGACACTCCCATCCCAATTATCCCAGTCACTGAATCAATCCACCTCATAGAGGGCCTTCCTCTCCTGCGCCGTCCCTCCACCCTCCCAAGCATGATGTCCCTCTCTAAGGACTGGTCTCTCCTCACAACATGTCCAAAGTATGTTAGACGGAGCCTCAGAATCCTTGCCTCCAAGGAGCCACCCTGTTTAACCCTTTCCAGGACAAATCTGTTTGTTTTCCTAGCAGTCCATGGTATTCTCAATACTCTTCTCCAGCACCACAGCTCAAAGACATCAATTCTCCTTCTATCCTCCTTGGTCATTGTCCAACTCTCTGATGCATAACAGGTGATTGCAAAGACCATGGCCTGCATCAGACGCACCTTAGTCTCCAAAGAGACACCATTGCTCTTCAGCACTTTGGAGAGGTCCCTAACAGCAGACTTTCCCATGGCAATGCGCCTTTTAATTTCCTGGCTGCTGGTGCCAAGACTGTTGACTATGGAGCCAAGCAAACTAAAGCTGTGTACAATCTCAATCTCTTCACCATCCATCCTGATGCTGCCAATTGGTCCAGTGGTGAGAATCTTTGTCTTCTTGACATTGAGAGTGGTTATACCATTGTAAAATCCCACCAGCAATATATAAGAGTTCCTATCTCACCACAACCTCTCCAACATTTATATCTTACTGTCCTGTTACTTTGCCACTGCTACTAAACTGAGATGGTATCTTGCTTTGGTTTTGATTTGCATATCTTTTATTGCCAGTGACTTTGAACATTTCTTCATGTGTCTGTTGGCCATTTAAATGAGATCTCATATTTGTATTGTTCTGAACCACCCAGTTTGTGATAATTAAAGAATCTGTAAATATTTAATCCAGTTCTAGTTCAAGTGCTAATCAATCACTTCCAACTCATAGTGGTCCATGTGTGTCAGAATAGAACTATGTGCCGTAGGGTTTTCTTTCAGTGGTTGATTTTTACAAGTAGATCATCAGGCCTTTCTTCCAAGGATCATCTGAAGGAGCTTGAATCATCATTCTTTTGTTGTTGTTATTAGAATTAAGGTTCTTTATAATTATAATAATCTGTTTTTTAAATTTTATATTGGTTTGCTCACAAAGTTTGTATACACTGTGTTTCACACTATTCTTAATTCATATTGTATTTCATACATTTATACTCATTATGTTTTATAAACTCAATTACCATTATTGTAAAACTAGAAGGATAACTAGTAAAACATGTATGGGGATTAAAGGGGGGAAGGAGTGGGAGCAGAGGGGTGAGGATGGATAAGGGGAAAAGCATAGGGTTGAACAGTTTGGTAGGTTAAGAGAGGAGTGAAGGACAAGGGAAAGATCCACCAGGGATCTAAAAAGACTGGATAACGACTTGTCATTCTTTTGGCTAGTAGCCAACTATAGTAACAGTACCATGCATAGATTCTAAGTGAAATAAAACAAAAACAATGACCAAAAAGTTAAAAACAAAAATCATTATTATTGAATCAGAACTAATTCATAGCTAATCCTTCAGTGGGTTTTAACGAAATCACATGTAAATCACATGTGAGGAGATTGTTTGTAATTGATGTTGTTTAGCGCCATTGAGTTATAGGAGACTCATAGCAACCCTATGAATGAAAGTCCTCAACATTTATATGACTTTCATCCTTTCTCCAGGTTCAGAGGGTTTTTGGAGGCAAGCTATTAACGGAAGTGGATGCCACTCCTGCTGCTAAGCTTGTTTTAATTGGGGAGCTCCACCAAACCAAACACTGTCCACCGTGGGTAACCATTAATGCATTTGACCCATCAGTGTCACATTGTTCAACTTCACAGAAACCACCAGTTACCTCCGTAATTACCAGAGAAATATCACTTTAGGGTTAGTAGAGAACTGTCTATGGATCACACCACTAGAACTCCCTAAGTGAAGTAAAGGAATGTCCTATTAGGTTCACTTCCATTTGGGGATGCAGATTTCTACTTGCTTCAAGAGTTAGCAATTACACTGTTCTACCACCTTTCTAATTCACCAACTTTCTTGGTTACTTTATATTTTCAAAGCACATTCCATATCTCCAGGCTGAATTTAACCTCAGATCTAGCTTCCCCAGATATTCTACATCTTTCAAGTCTCAACTAGAACCTCATCTCCTCCTAAAAGCATTCTTAGATTAATTAACCCTTCACTTCTTTATACAACTATTCCTTATTTATGGCTATGTTTTTAATCTTGACTTTGACATTTACAATGGCACAAAAATCGACTATTTTACTATTTTGTGCCTAATAATGTGCATTTATCGAGAAGTAAAGAATCACCAAGTGCAAAATGCAAGTAATAGTGGTTGTGATAGTTAAGATTGTGTATCTGCTTGGCTGAGTCATGATTCTCAGTGATATAACAATTTAATTTGGCAGTTATGTAATGATATCATTTCATAAGTGTGTAATGATGTAGTCATTCTCCATTTTGCGATCTGATGGAATCAGCCTCTATTTTTGCATATCATCAATCTTCACATGATGACTTCAAATGATGAACATTGGAAGCTCATCATATTGTTAAGTGAAGGGTGGTGTACTCAACATTTTAAATCTCTATTTTGCATTTTCCATTATATTTCCACACACACAGTGTGTGTCCCGAGAACTAGCCAGTTTCATTGTTTTGTCTTTTAGCCCTCTTTATACCCCAAGTCCCATGTCTCCTCATATTCCACTGAACATCTAGCACTATGTCTTCAGTAATTTTTTTAAATGAATTCAATCACAGCTTCTAGTCAACCAGAAAAAAAAGCAATAGAAATAGCAATAACAGCAAATTTCTTAGAGGGGGGAAAATATAATTTGGATCACAAAGTAAAGGTGAGTTAGTTTTTCTCCACCCCATAGATAATAATTTGCTAAAAGGGTAGAACTCTAGCAGCTTGAAAAAAGCAGAGATTTTCTCAATGAGTTTTATTATTCCAAAGGAGTGATTCGTAACAGGAAAATTATCTGACTAAACATGTTCCTTTTATGCATGGGGGGAAAATCTCATTAACTTGGACTTTATGAGTCAGATTTTGAAATAATAATAATATCCAACATAATAACAGTGCTTTTCTGTTTAAAGAACAAACTTAAAACTTAAAATCTATTTTATCCCAACTGAGTCTTTTGAAGCATGTTATCAATTCTAAACAGAAGAGGAAATAAGATCAAAGAAGGCAAATAACATGTTTCCAACCAATTATTCTTTCCATCTTCTCCTCACTAAACCACAGTTGACTGAAGAGAATCTCTAAATCAGAGTTAACCATCATTTAGCCAACACATCTTGGCCTGAATTCCCTTTAAGCTTTGACTATGAAGTGGTAGTGTTGAAATAAAATTTTATTAAGCAAATTAACTGTGCAAAAAGTTAAATGGAGATTTAAAAAATTACTTAAGTGTAGAGACTTACAAAGTTTATTTCTATAGAAGCAGGACTGCTATGAAATAGAAATAAAGCAGTGGTATTGGTGGCCTTAAAGAGGTCTTCCATGAAAATTCTGGAAGATATAGAAATAATTTAGATTAAAATACACATTATATCTACTTTTCAAAGAATGTTGTGCCATTGAGTCAGAACCAACTCATGGACCCTCCAACAGGATTTCAGAAGCAGTAAATCACTGGGGAGGAGATTACCCATCTTTCTCTTGTGGGAAAGCTGGTGGATTAGATCTGGAGACCTTTGGGGTTGATAGTATAACTCCTTACTCACTAGGCCACCAGAGTTTCTTACAATATATATAGGGATATGTTAGTAGTATCAAGTAGTTTTCTACAATGAGAATACTTTTTATGACATCATAAAGACAGGACTGCCTTTACTTTATGAGACAGTAGAACCCAGAACAGAGGTGATTAGAAGATATTTAATGGGAATGCCTTTCAAATGGGAGAGAGGATAGAAAATTATGCTATCAAGCCAAAGGTGGGTGATTTTGATTTATGGGTCTCAGGCCTGGTTTTGTTTTTGGCCAAACATTCTTCTAAGTGGTATAGCACTGGTCTGTCCATTTGTTGTACAGAGGTAAGTTGTGGTTGCTGTGATGCTAAACACTGTGATACTGATGTGTCAAATGCGATAATGGTTACCCGTGTTGGACAGTGTTTGGTGGAGTTTCCCTATTAAAACAAGCTTGGAAGCAGTAGTGGCATCCACTTTCAAAATAGCTTGTTTCTGGAAACTCTCTGAACTTGGAAAAACAATGAAAGTTACACAAGTGTTCAGGTCTTTCATTTATAGGGTTGCAATGAGTCGTCTATGACTTGACAGCACTTAACAACAACAACAACAATGTGAGAGGCCAGGAGAGGTGAATTCGGTGTCTCTAACATGTTGTTGTTGTTGTTGCTAGATGCCGTTGAATTGAGCACGACTCATCACAAATATATGAAGAAAAGATCTGAACCCTGTTTTATCGGGTCCCATCCCCACACTTCTTGATATACAAGAGCCCATTGAAGCAGTAACTGCATCAATCCACCTGGTTGAAGGTCTTCCTCTCCTTCATCAACCCTCCACCCTTCCCAACATCATTTCCTTCTCCAAGAAATAACACTTCCTAGCAACATGTCCAATCTATATGAGGCAAAGTCTCACCATTCTTGCCTCCAACGAGCACTCCAGCTGCAACATCTCCATGACATATCTGTGTGTTGGAGACAGTGAGATAGTCTCAGCATAGGATAGGGTTCAGAGCTATTGTGCATGGGGTCAAAATGACACAAGCAACACAATAGCCCATAACAACAACAAAGGACTTCTTTAATAGACAAAAGTAATAGCTTTCTTTAGATAGCCTGAAAATGCCCCTCTCTATCACTTTCAATTGTGTGTTTTAAGATTATTATTTTTAAAAAGTATATTTTAGATTTTATTTTTCCAAGTTCTAAATGATAGTGCTAATGCGAAACCTCTACTTGGACCAGGAGGCAGTCGTCAGAACAGAGCAAGGAGA
>NW_006399851.1:12828205-12829507 GCF_000299155.1 Elephantulus edwardii | reverse complement strand
GGGTCGCTATGAGTCGCAAGCGACTCCATGGCACATAACAACAACAACAAATGATAGTACCAACAACTAACTCTTACTGTTCAGTTCATGTGTATTAGACATGTTTTAAACATTTTACAGGTACAAATTGTCATATGAAAGTAATTAAATTACATTTTCTCTTTTACTTGTCAGTTCTCTTTTTGATATGGTTTAATTCCAACTACCTTTCTGTGTTTGTTCATTAAATCTAAGGTAAAATATAAATCTCTGTGAAATTTTAAACCTGGTTACTATTTTTCTGAACATTTTTGAGGATTGGTATCATTTGATGGAAGAACTTTGTAAGAGGCAGAGTACTCTGCCCCTGACTTCAAAAACTCTTCAAAGATGGAAGTTTCTGTTTTAATAAACTGGTAGTTTTAAAATTCTAGGCTCATGCTTTATCTAGAAGACTCATGCATTGGCAAAGGAAGCCAGGTTGGTCATATAAAGAACAAACTCAACTCATTGCCACCAAGTTGGAACCAACTCATAGGGACCCTCCATTAGGTTTCTGAGGCTGTAAATCACACAGGAGGAGACTGCCTATCATTCTATCTCAGAGACACGGGTGGATTTGAACTGTTACAATTGTGGTCTTGAGTTCACAGCTCAATACCCTACAGACTGGAGCACCAGAGCTACATTATAGACAACAAACAGTTAAGACAAAAAGACTCATGATGAATTATTTCAATGTGAAAAATGGAATAAATGAAATTGTATTAAGTTGGACAGCATTTAAAAAAAAATACACTAAAAAAGCCCATTGTTGTTGTGCATCAAGTTGGAACTGACCTATAGCTGACCCTCCAGTGGGTTTTCAAAGGCAGTAAATTTTATGGGAGTTGATTGCTCTTCTTTTCCAGCCAGAGTAACTGGTGGATTTGAACTGTATTCCTTTGGGTTGACAATGCAGCTCCTTACCCTAAGCCACCAGAGCACCTGGATAAAAACATTAGATAGCCACAAAATGGAGAGGGAAATATTTGCAGCACATGTATTAGTAAATTATTACATCCATTTATAGTGATCCCTTACAAACTGATAATAAAAGGTTAAACGACTTAAGAATACACAGAAACTTCTGTGGAAAGCGGTATGGCGCTTTCTGAAAAAGTTGCAAATAGAGATACCAATTGACCCCGCAATACCACTACTGTGAATATACCCAGAAGAGACCATAACTGACACCCAAGCAGATATATGCACACCAATGTTTATTGCAGCTTTGTTCACAATAGCAAGGAGTTGGAAACAACCTAAGTGCCCATCAACAAA
>NW_006399851.1:12810555-12825412 GCF_000299155.1 Elephantulus edwardii | reverse complement strand
CTCCCAAGCATCCTTCTCCAAGGATTGGTCCCTCATTGCAACACATCCAAAATATGTCTGATGAAGCTTCAGAATCCCTGCCTCCAAGGAGCAACTTGGTTTAACCGTCTCCGGGATGAACCTGTTCATTCTCTTAGCAGTCCATGTTGTATTCAGTACTCTTCTCTGACACCACAGATCAAAGGCATCAATTCTCCTTCTATCATCCCTAGTCCTTGTTCACTTCTCTGATACATAGTGAGTGATTGCAAAGACCACAGCTTGTATCAGGTGCACCTTAGTCTTCAGAGTGAGATCATTGCTCTTCAGTACTTTGGAGAAGTCTCTGACAGCAGACTTTCCCAATGCAATTCATCTTCTAATTTCCTTGCTGCTGGTGCCAAGTGCATTGATTGTGAAGCCAAGCAAGCCAAAGCTGTTTACAATATCAATCTCTTCACCTATCACAATGTTGCCAACAAGCCCAGTGATGAGAATTTTTGTCTTCTTGCTATTGAGCTTCTATCCCTATTGAAGGCTGTAGCCTTGACTTTCTGGAGCAAGTGCTTCAGATCCTCCTCCGTTTCAGCAAGCGGTGCAGTGCTGTGTCATCTGCATAACGCAGACTGTTGATGCGTCTTCCTCCAATCCTGATGCCACATTTCTCCTCATAGAGCCCAGCCTACCAGACAATATGTTTTGCATATAGATTGAAAAGGTATGGAGATAGGACACATCCCGGGTGTACACCATTCCCAATTTTAGACCATGCTGTATTCCCTTGCTCTGTTCTGATGACTGTCTCCTGGTCTAAGTACAGGTTTCGCATGAACACGATCAAGTGTTCTGGGATTCCCATTCTTCTTAGAGTTAACCATAGTTTGTAGTGGTCCACACAGTCAAACACCTTTGCACAGTCAATGAAACACAGATAGACATTCCTCTGATATTCCATGCTTTCAGTCAAGATGGATCTAAGTATGTACCTAAGAAAAAGAAATATTTAGGTCCTCAAAGATTTCTACAATAGCAGTTTTTTTGTATCAAAGTTTTAAACTGGAAACAACAAAAATATTTGTCAAAAAGAAAATTAATAAACTAATATAGTGCATGGAGGCAGGAGTGGCATCCACTTCTAAACAACATGCCTCTGGAAATGCTATGAAATTTGATAAATTATAGTTATCAAAAAGCTTCAAGTCTTCTGTTCATAGGGTTGCTGTGAGTTGTGCTCAACTCGGCGGCAAGTAACAACAACAGCATTGGTGGCCTAGGGGGTAAGGAGTTATGCTGTCAACTGAAAATCAAGCCGTTTGAGGGAGAACGATGGGCAATTTCCTTCCATGAGAGGAACAGCCTCCAAAAGTTGGGTCTGACTCAACGGCACTGCATGATTATGAATAGTCTTTGCTTTGTGCTTATATTCTTCGTTGCCAACCAAAAGGTTGAACGTTTGGATCCACTCAGAGATGTCTTTGGAAAAAAGTCTGATGATCTACTTTTGAAAGACCTCAAGAAACTCTAGGGAAATTAGACTTATAAGATAAATAATAACATTAGTGAGAAATGTACTCCTTAGAATAATCAATTACATAAGATCAAAAGGGCAGCATTTTACCAAGGCATAAAGCTCAGAAAGCAGGAATGGTAAGATAGAATGATTAACGGAAATGAAAATCATAGGGAGGAAGTGGAAATAGTGTGATTACATTGTAGGTATTATACTTAATGTCATCAAATAAAATGTGTATGTATGGTTGCATGGAAAACCAAATTACTTTACAAGCTTTTCATTCAGATCATAATAAAAATAATTTTAAGCAAATAAAATAAAAACCCTGGGGAAAGCCCAGTTCTATATCTAATTGCTGTGAGTTGAAGGTGACTCAGTGACAAATTTCTTTTGTATTGGTGGATATTAATTAGTTAGTGATCTGTGCTAATTATACTTCATCTCATGTGTTTGCTAAAACAAGTACTCAAAGGACCTTATCTCATGCTGTACTTGATTAGCCTGGTTTGAGATTGTATGAACTTGAAAGCAATAAGATGCATTTATTTCAAGTGGAGCCTTTATTGCAAACATTTTATTTATTTCATATGCTTTCTCATCCAGCTGTTGTTGTATTTATGTGCCTTTGAGTCATCTGACTCACAGAGACCCTATGTACAGTAGCTCTGAAGCCTGCCACATCCTGAGCCAGTCTCACTGACTCCGACACACCTCCCCCTATTAGTTTTCACAAATTGGATACTTTATTGCTTTTCTTTTGGGTGACAACACCTGACTCTATAAGAAAAGTCCAAATCTTCAACTTCAATTGAAAAAAAAATATTAAAGATTTCTTGCTCCATGCAATAGAGCTGAGCTGTACAATCATTCTCTTTTTCTAAAGAAAATTCAAGCGTGAAAATATCACATGCCATGAATTATAAAGGAGCCAAATCTTGGTTTCATAAGATTTCAAGACAAAGCACAGACGGGTAAGGATATTATTCTAAAAGCAGAAATAAAGGCCTGTTTATATAAAAAGGAGGTTTTGGTGGGGAATGATGTCAATAACTTGTTATTTTAGAAACCCGTCTTTTGGAGGGATTTTGGAAATAAAAACAAAATACCATTCCTCTTGTGATTTCACAAAAGGTGTTTAAGCAGAAATGATGACTTTTTAACTTTTGGGGTATTGGTGGATTGCGATCCTTCTTGATGGCTACATCAGCGTTACAGAGTAATGATTAAATCCAGTCTCCCTCAAACACTTGATATCCATGTTTGCTGTAACACAAACATTGAAACTTTTATTATGATGAAATATTTGTAAGAAAACGTTCCTCATGTGTATAAGGAAGAGACATTAACTCCATTCACTGTATTTTGAAACAAGCACCACTATGCATTTCTAATTTTTTTTTCATCACACAAAAAACTTTCTTCTATTTAGGATACAAACTACTATCTTCCAATTTTCTCTTTACACTTGCCGAGATAACCACTAATAACTGGTCTCTGTGCATTTACCTTTTGTGGCTATTTCATATAAATTGGATCACACTATAGTTGTCCTTTTGTTTCTTATTTCTTGCGTACAGAATAGTGTTTTGGTAGCATGTGTCAGGATTTCATTTCTCTTCATTGCTGAGTGATATTCCTTTCTTGGTCCAGTTATATTTCATTCCCAGCCTAGGCCAAGGTATTTTCAATTACCTTGTATGCATGTGAACACTAAACAATGAATAAGGAAGATCAAAGAAAAGAGGCCTCTGAATTGCAGTGTTATTGAAGAACACAGAATATACTATGGATTGTGAAAAGAATAAAAAATGTCTTGGAAAAAGTGCAACCAGAGCACTCCTTGGAAGAGAAGATGGAGAGACTTTATCTTATACCATGTTATCAGGAGCAGACAATCCCCGGAGGAGGGCATTATGCTTGGAAAAGCAGGAGGTCAGCGACTACAACCACGGATGAACTTTAAGCACAACAGTGACTGTTGAGCTGGTACAAGGCTGGCCAGTGTTCATACTGTTGTACATGGAGTTGCTATGAGTTGGGATTGACTTGAGAGCACCTGACAATGACAATGACAACAACAACAACATCAGTGCTTTACATTTTGTTTATCCATTTGTCTGTTGATTGACCCTTGAATTGATTCCAATTTTTGACCAATAACACCAGGCTGGTCAATAATGAAGTTATTGTAATAATCACTGGTGTACACAGTAGCATCTCTGCACACTTGTGTGCTGTATGGGTTTCTTAAGATAATTTTCTTTTTTTTTAAAGATAATTTTATTTACTTAAATAAAGATATGTTGCTCAGCTTTGTAAAGTAATGAAGCAAGGTCTTTAATTTTACTACTTCTATAGGAGGAAGGTAAGTTGAAGCAGGATCAGGTAAAATTCATATCTGTCGTTCACAGGGTCGCTGTGAGTCATAGCCAACTCATTAGTACTCTTGCCTTTCCCTTCACTCAGGAGAATAAAGAGAAAATAGAAAGACTTCTGCAGTCAGTGTCTAGAGTGTAGCCGGGAATTTGCGAATTTTGGCTTTTTTATTTATTTGTTTATTTTCCCCCAGTCACGGTAGCAGACCACATGAGAAAAGATACTGGAGTGGAGCTCAATAACTCACCTTCCAACCCTACTAACCAAAACATGTCAAGAGCCATCTTCTCTAAAGCGTTTTAATAGTCTAGGCAAATTTGCTCCTGGACACTAAGACAGATGTTAACACAGGATACCTGAGCTGAAAAAACTCTGGTTTTGTTATGTTCCATCGAGTTGCTTGTGTCTTATAGAGGCCTTATGTAAAAAGCCCCAAACCTTGCTCTACCCTGAGCCAACATTATTGTCTCTGACACACCTACCCCCATTATCCCAGTCACTGAATCAATCCATGTCATCGAGGGTCTTTCTCTCTTGCACTGTCCATCCACCCTCTCGAGCATGACATCCCTCTCCAAGGACTGGTCTCTCCTTGCAACATGTCCAAAGTATGTCAAATGAAGCTTCAGAATCCTTGCTTGAAAAAGTTCTAGAGGCACTTTATTAAGACATGTGACTGCTAGCAAAAGGATGGGTGGTTCAAATTTACCAACTGCTTCACAGAAAAAAAGACGCAGCAGCCTTCTTCCACAAAAATTTTTAGTCCTAGAAACTCATGGGACAGTTCTAGTTTGTCCTATAGATTCTCTGAGTCAGAATTAACTTGGTGACAATGGATTTGGTGGGATGTGTTTAGTCTGTGATCCTGTCTCCTTCTATCACTGAGTTCCAGAAAGCATCCTGCCACCACCCCCAACCACCAAGGGTGCCTACACATTGTCCTTCTTTGCTATTCAACCTACCCTTTGCATCACCAGATCCCTCATCTCCTGGAGCCCAAATAACCCAGACAGTGCATTATATGATTCATATCATTGTTTCCCATGCTTCAATGTGTTTTCAAATCACCTGAGGAACTTGTTCAAATTCAGGTTCTGATTGACCATGTCTGAGATGAAGCTCAATTGTAAAGCAGGGCCCCTGGTGATGTTGGTGCTGTTAATACATGAACCACACTTTGCATAGTGAGCTTCTAGACACACCCAACTTCATTGCATGCATCCTCTCTTTGCAAATATAAAATGCTCACCCTAATTTTAGACAAATCATTTCTCCTTCTCCAGAGCCTGGAGACATATAAATTTATACTGTAAGTCCAAAACATCTGGAAGAGACCTGGATCTTGAGCTCTTCACTTGTAAAAAAGGTATTCATAGTCACTACACACAGAGGGAATTTGAAGTTTGTTAATGTAGACTGTCAAGTGCTTTGTAAATATTAGTTAACTTGTAAACCTTTAATAACAGCATTCTGTCTGTCCACTGCCATTGAATCAATTTGACTCATAGCAACCTCATATGGCAAAGTTGTTGTTGATTGTCTTCAAGTCGAGCACGCCTCATAGTGACCCTATGAACAAAAGGCCTGAAGCCCTTCTACAACTATCGACATTTATCAAAGTGCATAGAGTTTCTGGAGGCATGTTGTTTAGGAAGTGGATGCCACTCCTGCTTCCAAACCTGTCATAGAATGTTATTGGTTGAGTCATTTGTGATGCATAATGACCTTATGTACCTTATGTTCTGAACTCTTCCCTGTCCTGAGCCACTCTCACTAATTCTGACACACTAACCCCCATCACCCCAGATACTGTGTCAATTCATCTCTTCCAGGGTCTCCCTCTCCTGACCTGTCCATTGACCCTTCTAAGCATGATGTCCTTCTCCAAGGACCGATCAGCTGCCTAAAGGATTTCCAAGACTATAAATCCTCATTTTTCTCATGTGGAGCAACTAGTGGACTGGGACCTTTTGGTTTTCTATGAGTCGCTTCCAATGACAATGCAATGAGAGTGTGAGAATGTTTTAGAGATGGGTGGAGTTCTTGCGCCTCAAGGGCTCTATCATACTCTTGGGCTTCTGGCTTCAGGTTTGGGTTTCACTCTACTCACTTTCTGTCCTTTCCATTCATACAGCTGAGGGTAGCTTTTTCTATAGAACGATCTTTCTCTCTAGAGCTTGCTGCTCCACCTACTCAGCTGAGTGTAGTTTGCTTAAGCTTCAAAATCTAGAAGTAGCTGGGGAAGTGGATGGAGGCTGGAAACGGCCAAGATCATGAGCTTTGACTTGGGTTTGAGTACTTCTGAATCTGTAATTTGGGCAAGTTGGTAGGAAGGGCCTGTCTATGGAAAAAGGACATTATGCTTGGAAAGATGGAGAGTCAGCAAAGCAGGGGAAGACCCTTAAAGAGATGGAGTGAAAGAGTAAATTGTAAAGGTGGGCTCCAATACATCAGAGATGATGAGGATGGGGCAGAAGAGGACAGGGCTCAGAATGATGGTTCACAGGGCGTCTTTGAGTTGTAGTTGACTTGCTGGCTCTTAACAAAAGCGTTCATAAGGAGCTGTGTTGATGCAATTCATAGCAAACTGAGCTGCTAACCAAATAGTTCAGCATCTCTGGTGGTGTGAATCTACCCATGACTCTTCAGAAGAAAAATGGACGATCTCTTTCTGTTAAGATTTACAGCTTCACAGAGGGATGAGGATGTGCGGGGGGGAGAGAGAATTAATCATGGGGTTGTACAATTTGAGAGGTGGGGTGGTGAGGGAAATTGAAAGAATTTGTTCTTGAAAACAATGTATTCAAATTTTGTAAATAAACTAGTAAAAATTTTAAAAAAAACACACCAAAAAGCAAAAAACCAAACCCAACATCCAGATTTACAGCTTCAGACAGCTGATGGAGACTCACTGTGAGTTGGAATCAGCTCAACAGCACAGAGCTTAGTTTAGTTTGAATGTCTACTCATACAGTAGAATCCAGTTTCCCATATGGTTGATGCAAAGAGTAATTCCTACTCTTAGGGACCCCTAAAGACAATGACAGCAAAAGTTACAGCATCTACTGACCCTAGATTCACTCATCTGAGCAATGCTGTGAGGGTTCTAGATGCCTCTAGCACAGACATTTGATGCAGACACTCTCACTTTATTTTGAAATTAATGATATATCTAAATCTCTAATGGGAAGCCTCAGTGCTCCCCGGATTTCCTAACATCATCCTTTCCCTTATCACTGACAAAGAGCTTTGAGGTTTGGGGAATTAAGTTTCATTTCAGGGTAGACTATGATTATGTTAAATCAGCTTTGGTGAAACCACTTTCCTGGTTAAAAATTCAGGACTGAGTTGTCAGATAACAGTTGGAGATCATTTGACTATATGTAAATCAGAATATATATTTTAGTAAGATCCCCAGGTGATTTTTCTTTCTTTCTTCTTGTTTGATATGTTTTTGGAGATGGGTAGGAAGACATTACTTGGTTCTGAAAAAACTGACCTTCCCTCAAGGCCTGGTCATAGAAGTGTAAACCGTGTAAAAGAATCCACCATTACCAGTTGTCATACTATACTTCTGTCACCTGTGTATCCTGAAATCAAACACACATACCTGCCAATATACCCAGGAAGGGTTGTTATATCACAGTTACATTTGAGTTGGCAGGCAGGACTGAATAAGAGTTTGGAACAAGTTTTACATGAAAAAAAATCAGTAGATTGCCCTTAAATAACAGGTTACACTAGAAAAATACTGCCTTGAAGTTTCCTTCTCACTTTAGCTAATTTTTAGTTTGTATTTGTAATTTACATAGTTGTTTTGATTCATTTGGCTATACTAAAATTCTGCCACAAAACATTAAGACATATTTCTTATTCCTTCAACATCTGCATTTTCCAAGTTTTTTTACATACTCTACTATATCCACAATATGTTAGCAGTTCTTGAATATTAAAAACAAACAACATAAATAAATGGGTCTCTTCTGAAAATGTGCATCTTATAGATGTGTAGCAGGCACTACTATCTGCTTCTTACTATCTGAAGTGTAAAACTTGTTAAAATGTACATTCTGGGAATCTTGTTAAAATGTAAACACTAGGTCAGTATATCTTAGGTGAAAATGAAAATTATCAGCCAGAGGTTGAACCAGAATGAACTGGTTGACATCCTATCTTAGTTAACAAAAATGGTCAGAATACACAGTGTTTACCTACCTTGTCCCTCACGGCTGTTAAATTGGAATCAACTCATAACTGACCCTCTATTAGGTTTCTGAGACTATAAATCACACAGGAGGAGATGATCTAGCGATCTCATGTAGAGTTGCTGATGTATTCAAACCACTAGAGAGACACAGTTTCAGGGATTAATAGGGCAACTCCTTATGGACTATGCCATGAGTACTGCATTTACCTGGGTTAGTTCTAAGTGCCAAGGATCACTCACTCACTCTTCACTCATTGCTGTCAGGTCAGAATCGACTCATAGGTTCTCACCAGCAGGTTTTTGGAGAAAGTATATTGCATGGGAGGAGACTGCTCACCTTTCTCCTGCAGAGCCACTGGTGGATTAGAACCAGAGAGGCACCACTTCGGGCTAGCAGTGGAACTCCCTAGGTACGACGCCACCAGAGCCCCGTCAGTCCCTTTAACAGAAATACCACAAATATTTCTGCAACAGAAATATATTTTTTCGCAATTAGGTGTCTAGAAGTACAAATTTAAGGTGCTGTTTCTATGAGAACTCTCTTTCTATTTGTTGTGGAGGAAGACTCTTGACTCTTTTCAGCTGTTCCTTGGTTCCTTGGTATTTCCTATGTGGTCTCAATCCTCCTCTATTGTGGTCCATGAGGTTCTCATTGGCTGATCTTTGGACACACATCACTAAATGTTTTTTTCTAGGTTGGTTTTTTTTTGTGTTTTTTAAACTGGATTTGTTGCTGAAACATTTTCAGTATCATAAGAACACACAAGCCTACACTGATGGGAAGTAGCTGTGCATCAGGTACATTGTCTGGGAATCAAACCTGGGTTTTTATCTGGAAAGCAAGAATTCTTCCATGGAACCATGACTAACCATTTCACTGTTGTTATTACTAGGTGCTATCGGTCTGGGACTGATTTATAGATGTCCTACATACAACCAAGAGAAGGCCTGCACAATCTTATACCACTCTTACAAATTCTGTACTTAAGCTTACTGTTGAAGTAATAGTTTCAATCCATCTTGGGGAGAGCCTAACGTTCTTTCACTGATCCTAGATACTTTTGGGTTTTTTTAAGCTGTTCAGAAGGCATTGGCAAAAAACAAGGCCTCAGGAGTTGCTGAAATACCAGTTGACGTGTTTTAACAAATGTGCTCACTAGTCTATGCCAAGGAATTTGGAAGATAGCTACTTAACCAAACTGATTGAAAGAGATCCATATTTGTTCCTGCTCCAAAAAAAAGTGACACAACACAATGTGGAAATTATCAAACAATAGCTTTAGTTTCAGGTATGATTTAAAAACAACTAGAAGAGAATATCTACAGAAGAATGCCAGAAATTAAAGCTAGATTTAGAAGAGACAGTGGTGTGTGTGGGATATCATTGTGGGTGTCAGATTGATACAGCCTGAAAGCAGAGAATACCAGAAATATGGGGCTTTTGTTTGTTTTGCTTACTCTGCAAAGGCATTTGACTGTGTGTATCATAGCAAACCACATTCACTTTATCCTTTAATTAGATATTCTTGCTCTTTTGAACTTTCACTAGGCTCTTGACAGCACATTTCCTCATTGTAACAAGTCTTTTGATGTCTTGCCTACTGCTACCAAGGATGTTGATTATGGATCCAAGTAAATGAAACCACTGACATTAATATTTTCTCCATAATGTTATCTTGTGGTGAGAAACTTTGTTTTCTTGATGTTGAGATGTAACTCATATTGAAGACTGCAGTCTTTGATTTTCTGTAGTAAATGCTTTAAGTCTTCTTAACTTTCTGTAGGTGAGGTTGTGTCAACTGCATAATGTAGGTTGTTTTTGAGTCTTCTTCCAATCTTGATGTGGTATTATTCATACAGTTCAGCTTCTCAAATGATTTTCTCAGCATGCAGATTGGATAGGTATGGAGAAAGGATACAACCCGGATACACATCTTCCCCATTTCAAACCATATAGTGTTCCCCTATTCTCTTTTTATGGCTGCTTTTTGATCTGTTTAAAGACTAATGTACACCTGATCAGTCCTTGCTAAAGTCAGTTGCCTCCTATGCATCTCAAAGTTGGAAAATGAATAAGGAAGACCAAAAAAGAATTTATGCTTTTGAACTGTGATGTTGGTCAAAAATATTGAATATCCCCATGGATTGCTGAAGGCACAAACAAATCCATTTTGTAAGAAGTGCCCCAGAGTACTCCTTAGAGGCAGCAATAGTGAAATTCTGTTGCAGTTACTTTGTGCATAATTTCAGGAAGACTCAGTTCTTGGGGAAAGATATACTGAGAAAGGTGGGGAGTTAGATAAAGAGAGGTAGGCCCTCAAAATGGATTAACACGATGACTGTATCAGGGGGCTGGAGCATGTTGGAGATTGTGAGGATGGTGCAGGATATGGTTCAGAGCAGTTGTTCATAAGATTGCTAGGAGCTGGAATCAACCTGATGGCTTCTAACAATAACTGCATTTCTTAAGCATGGCTTCATTCTGTAGGGGCTGGTCCCTCTTGATAAAAAGTACCTAAAGTGGATATTTCTTGGTTGCACCAAACATGAATTTGAAAACACAATTGCTCAAAAACAGACTCAGGTACTATTATTGCCTTGGGAATAATAAATACTGAGGATTAACAACTAGAAAACACTTTGTGCTTTGGGCTAAGGGAAGTTTACAACTAAATAAGCTTTCTGCCATTAAGAAGAAAACAATTATCTCTCTGGTAATAGTGAAATGAACCTGAAAGACTTTGCTGACCACTAGTTAGCTCCTATCAGTGTGTGTGTCCTGAAACTAACATGCTTTATTATCATACTGCTTTTCCCCCCTCTTCCCTTCATAATTTCACATAGCTTTTCTGTAAGCAATGAAGAAAGCAATGGTCCCTGCAAGACACATTTTCACTCCTCAGAACTTCCATTTTTACAGACTTGAATTTTGTCTCCTGAGAGATTTCATAAAGATGTGAATTTTATCTCTTTCAAAATAGTTTCAAATCGTGTCTTCTCTTGCACTTAGGATTCATAGAATATGAAAGAAAAGAAAAATACCCCCCCTTTATACTACTGTTCTGTCTGAAATATTTGCCTTGTGTAGGCACAGCTGGGATTACCCAACATCCTTCTTTGCCTCAAGTAAATCAGAGGATACAGACAAACACAAATTGTAAAAATATCTTTGCTTCACAGCTTGAATTCACATCATTGTTGATTAGAGCATGACAATTTAGGATGACTATAAAGGGAATTCTAATTCTAATAAAGTAATTCTAATGGGTTCCCCCCCATATTTATCTTCCCTTTAATCTTTAGTTAATACAGTCACATTTTCTATCATATTATACACATGTATTGTCTATTTATACATAATTGAGAAATACATATAATATAAAAACACAACATATCTTTGCTTCCTAGTTTGAATCTACACTATGAATATATTACAACATCAGAGTCACAGTCAGAAATACCATTTGAAAGATATTGGGATTTTTTAGAACTGAAGTTTTATTTTGGGTCTTTATTTTTTCAGACCATAACTTGTTGACTGTTACCACTTTAGAAAACGTTTTAAAATTGTGTTTGTGCTTAGTGCTTATTAGGCTAGAAGATTTTTCTCCCATATGTGTGTGGGTTGTGTCAGGTGAAAAGAAAGACTATTTTCTTTTCTTTAACCATAGAATTCATTTTCTTCTCAAGCCATGACCTTCTGAAGCACCCAGAACGCTACATGAAGAGTGTGTGTGTAGCTTAAAGGCGTGAAATATTAGAAAATAGAGGTTATGGTAACAGAGAAGGTGATAGGGTAATGGTGTGGCAACAGGAGATGGGGCAGAGCAGTGTGTGCTGTGAAGTCCCTGAATCTGACTCTTTACCTGTCAGCTCTGCATCATTGGTTAAGTTGCACTCGTGCTCTCTGCTTTGGTCTCAACTTCTCTGTAATTAAGTTTAAAAGACTCCTTGAAGTTGTAAAACAAAATAGGCATGAAAGTGGATGAGAATGGATAGAAATGTGGCATCAGGATTGGTGGAAGAATCATCAACAACCTACGTTATGCAGATGACACAACCCTGCTTGCTGAAACTGAGGAGGACCTGAAGTGCTTGCTGCAGAAGGTCAAGGATTGCAGCGTTCAATATGGATTGAAGCTCAACATTAAGAAAACAAAGATTCTCTCCACTGGGCCAATTGGCAGCATCAGGATGGATGGTGAAGAGATTGAGATAGTTAACAGTTTTTGTTTACTTGGTTCCACAGTCAACACTCTTGGTAACAACAGCCAGGAAATCAGGAGATGAGTTACATTGGGAAAGTTATCTGTGAGGGACCTCTCAAGAGTACTGAAGTGCAACTACGTCAGGCTGGAGACTAAGGTGCGCCTGATCCAGGCTATAGTTTTTGCATTTACGTGCTATGCATCAGAGAGTTGGATAGTGAATAGGGATGAGAGAAAGAATTGATGCCTTTGAGCTGTGGTGCTGGAGAGGAGTGTTGAATATACCATGGACTGCTAGGAAAACGAACAGGTTATTTCTGGAGAAGGTGAAGCCAGAATGCTCCTTGGAGTCAGGATTCTGAAGCTTCATCTGACATACTTTGGGCATGTTGCAAGGAGGGACTGGTCCTTGGAGAGGGACATCATGTTTGAGAGAGTGGAGGGGCAGCGCAGGAGAAGAAGACTCTTGATGAGATAGATCAATTTTGTGAGTGGAGTGATGGGAGTGAGTGCATTTGAGACGGCAAGGTTGGCACAGGATAGAATGGCGTTTAGGGCTCTTGTATATAGGGTCTCTATGAGTCGCAAGTGACTCAATGGCACATAACAACAACAAACAATGTTTATTATGATAAATAGCCCTTTCTCTGAGCTACAGAGTTGAAGAAAATTTTAAGAAAGCTTGGCCATAGATCTTCTTGCCCACCCAGAAGTAAACCTGAAAGAGCAGAGTCATGGGAGAGACTCTTCCACATGTTTGGGAACCAGAAAGTAGAGTTGTTACCGACCTTACAAGCCTATTGCAATCTCTGGTTGTTGGTATGTACAGAATTAATAGTTATCGACTTCTCTATCTTCTTCATGTGAACCCACATGAGGGGAGGTGGGGAATGGACGCATGTCAAAGCTCTCGGAGTCCTCAAGTGGAGGAAGTTATCTGGAAGTGAAGAAAACTACTAGTGAAAACAGCAGTGAGGGGATCAGTGGGTGTAGATGGAATCACTGTGGGAACATAATCCTGTCAGAGTGGGAACATAAATGACCTGGGGCAAGGGGTTGGAAAGGAACAGATCTTCAGCAACAGAAGGCCAAGTAGGGATAGAGTTGATACCAGTGAGCAGATGGTCTGTTGTTAGGTGTTGCCTAGTAGACCATGACTCATAATGAGTGGCCTTACGAACAATGGAGCTAAACTTTGCATATCCTGCACTGTCCCCACTATCTCAGTCATGTTCAAGCCCATTGTGATAATCTCACTGTGTCCATCCATTTCATGGACGATCTTTCTTTCTTTCACTGATTCTATACCTTTCCCAGCATGATGTCTCTCTATAAGAAATGGTTTCCCTGAAAACATGCCCAAAGTAATTGAGAAAAGGTTTCCCCATCCTTGCCACTGAGGGGCACCTTGGTAGGTGGCACTTTCTTCAAGGCAGATATGTTTATTCTTTTAACAATCCATGAGATATTGAATACTTTCACCAACACCACAACTGTCCAATTTACAGATGTATAGGAAGTTATTGAAAACACCATAGCATGGATCATTTGTACCTTAGTTGGTTTTTTTTTTTTAAATTTAGGTTGTTTATTTTTAATTTCAATAAACATCTACAGAGATTTTGGAATTCCATTCATTCATTGTTGCACCCTTCTCCCCGCACAAACCCCTCCACCCCACCCCCGCCCCATTTGCTCCTTTCCTTGAAAAGCAAAAGACTGGCCTTACTCTTTAGCACTTTGCAGAGGTCCTTGACAAAAAAATTCCTACAAAAAAAATTCCTCCATGCAAGAGGTCTTTTGATATCTTGACTGCTGTTACAATGGATATTGATTGTGAATACAAGTAAAATGAAATTGAAAACAACATCAATCTTTTCACTATCTATTATGATGTTGCTTATTGGTCAAGGGGTGAAGATTTTTGTTTTCTTAGTGTTGAGAAAATATATTGAATGCTGTAGTCTTTGATCTTTTGTGGTAAGTAGAAGGGTAATTTTTACTTTCTCTAACACAGTTTGCCTTCGCAGATGGCCTAGGGCATTTCTTTAGGAAAGTTTTTCAGTCTTTGTTATTGCTATTGCCTGCCCTTGATTATGGCTCATAGTAATCCTAATGACAGAAAAAAACTGTATTCTTTATGGGACCAAATTGTCAAATCTTTTCTCAATCCACTGGTGAGTTTGAATAACCAATCTTTTAGGTTAGTAACGGGTCACTCAACTTTGGGGGGGGGGACAGCAATATCTGGAAACACACTTTCGTTCAATTTGTCAGCATCTCTGATGATGAGATTCAAGCCCTGTAAGCTTGCCCTGCCCCATGTAATGGTGAAGATTGATAACCATGGATTCAAGTGTATTAATTTCTCTGAACGTTGCAACAATCAATAAACTTGGTGGTTTAAAACAATGGAAATTTATTCTTTCACAGTTCTGGGATTTAGACCTCCAAAATCAAGGTGTTGGTATGCCCACACTGTCTTTTTTTATTTTTATTTTTTATTTAATTTAGTTTGTTTATTTTTCATTTCAATGAACATCTACAGAGATTTTGGAATTTCATTCATTCATT
>NW_006399851.1:12807197-12809550 GCF_000299155.1 Elephantulus edwardii | reverse complement strand
AAGGTCCCATTCATCTATTTTATCTTCTCCTGGTTGTAAATTTTTCAGAATACTGGGAAGACTCTCTATGTTGTGGATTAGGACTACTAAAGTTTTTCCAAGCTTTTCTTGAATGAAGTTCACAGTCCTTGGTTTTAGTCCTAGGTCCAAAGAGAAACTCTTTCCTTGTTTCTTCCAGCTTTTACTGCCTTTAGACTTTGCTTAGCTTGTAGCTGCAACACTCCAATCTCTGCCTTCAATTTCACAGAGCCTTGCTTTGTGTATTTCTGTGTCTCAAATCACTTTTTCTCTTGTAATTGGGTTTAGGACTCAGTCTAATACAAAATTCTCTAGTGGCCTAGTCCATAGGAAGTTATGTTTACAACCCTATGGTCACGTTTTACTGCCGGTTTGAATCCACCAGCAGCTTCTAAAGGAGAAAGATAGCAATCTCCTTGTGTGAGATTTACAGCCTCTGAAAACCAGCCAGAGGTTTTAGTTATGAGTCAGATCCAACTTGACAGTAATTGAGTTTTAGTTCTAATACAAAATTATGTCATATAGAGATCCTTAACTTAATTACATCTGCAAAGACCTTTTTACACTAACTGCTTCTGGAGCATTAGAATGTGGTCATATATCTTTGAGGGACACCATTCAGCCCACACTATATTCAGCTTGTTCTTCATTCCTATGTTGCCGACCTGAAGTGTGGTCCAAAGATGACCAGCATCACCATCACCTTGGTTTATACTAGTAGCGCTGACTCTCAGGTCCCACCATAGAACTTCTGCATCAAAATCCAAAATTCAAAAAGATCCCAGGTGGTCCTATGCACAAACACTTTTGAGCAGGTTGCTGTGAAGTTGAAGAACCAGAGGAGATAAGTGTAGCCTACTATTAAATGTCTTCATAGGGCCTTTAATCAAAGTCATTGCCATCAAGTTGGGACCGCCTGATAGATGATCCTACAGTAGTGTTTCAGAGACTGTAAATTGTATGGGAGAAGATTTCCCATCTTTCTCTTGAAGAGCAGCTGATGGATTCAAACTGCCTACCTTTGGGTTGGAAGCACAACTCCTCACCCACTATGTCACTTGAGATTCCTTCATAGGGCTTAGGTCCATAATTTTCAAATTCATAGAATATTTAAAAATACAAATATGTGGACTTCATTTCAAACCTTTGAGATCAGAATGTCCAAGGAGGAAACTAAATTTTACCTATTTCAAATGTGGCTCTGTTGACTCTAATGTATTGCTAGAGTTGAGAATCATTGTAATAGACCAAGAATCTGGCAGCTTCTTCCTTGAAGGCACCTCAGAGAGAAGAGGGCTAGGGAATAGTGGGAAGAAATTATCTATTTGAAAATGACAATATTGTAAGTCTATACTGATTAGGCCACAGAACCAAACTGAATTCATGTGAGAGCTACTGTGTATATCAAACAGAATGGAGTCTTGGAGAATATTACATTGAGTTTTGGAAAGATAAAGAGAAATGTTTGCTTACATTAATTTGTGACTATATGATTATGCTCATATTAAAATGCTGTGCAAAATGCTTTTGTTAGATTTAGTACATAATACTCATTCAATGTTTTTTATTTGGAAGCAAAGAATGAATGACTTGACTGTGCTCTTTGATAAGTTTAACCTTTGAATGAGTTATACTTGAGAAACTGGACTCTATGAAGAAGAATGTGGCACCAAGACCGAAGGAATACTCATCAACAATCTGGGTTATGCAGATTATACAACCTAGCTTGCTAAAAGTGAGGAGAAGTTGACATGATTGCTGGAGAAGATAAAGAACTATAACCTTCAATATTGCATCTCAATATCACTGGACTGATAGGCAATATCATGATTGATGGAGAAATGATTGCAACTGTCAACAACTTCATCTTCCTTGGGTCTACAATCAACACATTTGGTACCAGAAGTTAGGAGATGAGGACATGTATTGGACTGGGAAAGTTTACAGTCAGGGACTTCTCCAAATTAATGAGAAGCAATGATATCAGTTTGAGGACTAAGGCACATCTGATTCAGGCCATGGTCTTTTCCATCACTTGTTATGCAGCTGAGAGCTGGACAATGAATAAGGATGACATAAGAAGAATGAATGCCTTTGAGTTGTGGTGTTAGAAAAGAGTAATGGGTATTTCATGGACTGCCAAAAGAACAAATAGACATGTCTTGGAAAAAGTGGAATTAGAGTGTTCCTTGAAGGCAAGGATGGTGAAGCTTCATCTCATATGTTGTTGTTGTTGTTATTGTTGTTGTTATGTGCCATCGAGTCGCTTGTGACTCATAGCGACCCTATGTACAAGAGCTCTATACTCTCTTCTATCCTGTGCCAACCTAGCCAT
>NW_006399851.1:12778719-12805776 GCF_000299155.1 Elephantulus edwardii | reverse complement strand
TTTGACTGTGTGGATAATAATAAGCTGTGGCTGACTCTGAGAAGAATGGGAATCCCAGAACATTTGATTGCGCTAATGCGAAACTTATACTCAGACCAACAGGCAGTTGTCAGAACAGAGCAAGGAGACACTACATGGTTCAAAATCAAAAAGGGGGTTCATCAGGGATGTAGTCTCTCTCCATACCTTTTCAATCTGTATGCAGAACAGATCATCCGAGATGTTGGGCTATACGAAGAGGAATGTGGCATCAGGATTGGTGGAAGAATCATCAACAACCTGCGTTATGCAGATAACACAACTTGGCTTGCTGAAACTGAGGAGGACCTCATCTCACATACATTGCCATGTTGTTAGGAAGGGCTATCCCTTGGAAAGGGACAAAATATTTGGAAAATTGGAGGGTCAGCAAAGCAGAGGAAAGCCTCCTCTATGGATTATCACAGTGACTTCAGCAATGACACCAAGTATGTCAGACATGATGAGGATGATGTAGAATAGAACAGGATTCATATCTGTTGTTCATAGAGTCACTATGAGTTGTACTTGACTCAATGGTACTTAACAACAACAACAGCATAACTCTTAGATTTTTTTAATCTGAATATTCTTATCTTAAAATAATTTTGCAATGTTTTTTTCTCTAAGACTATTGCCTCTCTTTCATTCTCTTTATCAATAAACTTCAGCTGAAGTATTAAATATCTTTAGAAATTGTTTTCTATGATTTTCACTAATTATTAATATTTTTCCTCTCCATCTTTCCATATATACTTCTGGGCAATTCTTGAAAACTATTTCCAGTTCACTTTCTTAAACTTAGTCTAATCTGTTTTTCTTAGAAGAAATAAACTAGAAGAGAGGATGATGAGACTTCTTAAGTTCATTTACTTTGGACCTATTACTAATAATTAGGAAAGAATAGCATGCTAGTCAATGTTGTTGTGTTGTGTACCACAGAGTCAGAATTGACTGATAGCTGACCCTCCTGGGTTTTCAAAGGCTATTAATTACACAGAAGGAGATTGTTCATCTTTTTTCCCACAGAGCAACTTGTGGTCTCGAACCGTGCACCTTCGGGTTTGCAGCATAGCTTCTTCTCACAACTAGGCCACCAGAGCTCTTGATTACCAATAGAGAAGGTCAATAAAAATGAAAGCAATCCTTGATAAAATGGATTGATACCATCACCAAAACAACAGATGGAAACGTACTAAGAATCATGAAAATGGTGCAGGACTAGGTAACATTTTTTTCTATTATATATAAGGTGACTATCAACTGAAATTTACTTGACAGCTTTTTTGTTTGTTTGTTTTTAAATTTTATTTTATTAATTTTAATGAACATTTACAGAGATTTTGTATTTTCATTCATACATTGTTGCACTTTTTTCTTTACCCTCCTCCCCCCAGTTCGCTCCTCTCCTTGAAAAGCAAAAGATAACTTCTTCATTGGTATGCAATCCCCCCGACCCTGCCCCTGCCCCTCTCCCCCACCCTACCCCAAATGCACTCCACTATGCAACCTTAATTCTGGATTCCTGTGATAATCATAATATGCTATCATATATCACTTTTAAACTGTTCTCTCCCTCATCTGTTTCAATTCAGTATACATAATCGATCCAGTTTTTCTCCATTTCACCCCAACCTTGATGTCAGTCACTTTCTACAACAGTGGCACCATGCAGTATTTGTCCTTTTGTGACTGAGATATTTTACTCAGCATAATGTCCGCCAGGGTCACCCATTTTGAATAATATTGCATGAGTTCCTTGTTTTTCAATGCAGTGTACTAGTCCATTGTGTGAATATACCACAGCTTCTCTACTTGACAGCTTTTAACAACAAAAGCAACTATTTTTAACAAGTCTTTTAATCTTATATTTTAGTTAATATTTGTTTACTTGTCATATCGCCATTATTTTTATTGTCATCTGGCCACATTTATATTCTCAATCCTTTTTTCTTTTTGAATAATTAAATCATACTCAATTTTTGTTCTCTGTACAATATCTTGTACATGGTGCATTTTATGTGTGTGGCTATGAAGTCCTTTGAGATTTACAGTAATTTTTTTGAAGAAATATTGTTTATTCTTTTTGGCTTACCTAGTGTGACTAACCAATGATGCTTTAAAATAAAATATATTATTAGTTTGGGGTTTGTAGAAAAACAGAGATTGTGTGAATTAAGGCAGCAAATGCTCAGAAAAGACAGCTTTTGTTTATAAATGTTTGAATACGTTATGGGTTGAATTGTGTTATACACTCCCCCCTCCCAAATGTGTACATTCAAATTTCTATGCTGGTGGTAAAAAACCTTAGTAACACAGTGCATGTCATGAAAAAGAACCAAAAGTTTGTTCAAATCCTCAGGAGAAGGATAGGCAGTCTCCTTCCCCAGAGCCCACCGATAGAGTGAAAGCCTTCTGTATGCCACCAGGAAACACCAGACCTTGGAGAAAGACATCATCCTTAGAAAAGCAGCAGGCCAATAGGAGAAGACGACCCTCAATAAGATGGATTGACAGTGGCTGCAACAGTGAAATATAAGCAATGGCAGAGCCCATGAGTTAGTGCTGGATTAGGCAGGGTTCCATTCTATTGGTACACAAGATTGCTATGAGTAGGAACCAACTTTATGACACCTAACATCAACAGAGCTGGTGCATTGAATTCTTCCTTGTTGTCCTATCTGCAGGGCAGTAGCCTCTTTTCTGGTAAGCTTTCCCAATAACAATAGTACCTTGGCTTTACCTGGGTCCCATACTCAATGCCCATCTGGAGTAAGTCTGTGCCTTTGTCTTTTTGTCCCTGTTCACCAAGCTGCTGTCAAAACAGAAGTTCCAAGTCAGCAAGCGTTGACCTTTGCTCCTGGGGAGAAAGCCAGCTTGCAAGTATGGTTACTTCTTCACATTCCTGCTTTCACTTCATATTTGGCCTCTGTGGATTCCTTCCTTTTCTGCCAGGTCAGTGCTGCATTTGAAATTATTTTTTAAATTTTTTCCCTGCATTTTTCAGTTATTTCAGAGGGAGGATGGATCAGAGTAAGTTATCTACAAGATTGCCAGAAATGAAAATCGCTTAATACTTTCCATCCTGTCACTTTTCTTTTTTGTGATTCCCAAGTACCAACAGAGAAAATACATAAATGCACACAGCTAATCTTGTCCAGTACATCAACATTTAAACATCCACCCTTTGTCACCATTATTAAAGATGTTGGGTTTTAGATGAAAATAGATAGAAACAGGTGAGCTAAGATATCCTTCACCTTTTGAAAGTGTTGGTCATTTAAATTTCTGCAAAACAGCAAAATAATATCTCCTCGAGCCAGAGGGCCAAATGACAGTAGAAGTAATAATCCTATCTCAATTTAGATGTTGACAGAAAGCTGAGTGTGAAATTCTGGGGCACATCACAAAGAAGAAAAATCATTTAGCTTTGCTGAGGCTGCTAATAAAAACTTGAAAAACCATCAAGAAGAGGACATAGTACTATTACTCACCGAAAAGAATTGCCTCAGTACTGTCGTCTTATTAGGCTACTATTATACTGCTATTTCTCCAAATCCCTTAGTTTCTTGCATACTGAACACAGTAATTTAAAGACCTCACATCTCATATACACAAATAGTCATGCGTTCTATGGCAGAGGGGAAAAATAATCCATGTTTCTTCCGTATGAATTGTGTGCTTTTCAGACAAGGTGAAACACGTTCTACACTGTGTTATGTAACACACTCCAGTTGTCTGCAGAAAATAAATGAATCACCCGACTTGGAAAACTTTCTCTTTCTGACTAATACCCGTACAAAGAGTTCTAGTGACAGGAGTTTTGGGCAAAAGTTGTTATTCAGGTTTCATTCTTCTCCTCCCCCCACACTTTTGTGTTGTTGTTTTTTTTTTAAAAAAATTATTTCTTTTTAGAAAATAAAGGAGAGGCATTTTCACCTAACTGGGTTTGACAGACATGAATAGATCCACCTTCTGTAAAACAAACGATAGTAGTTACTGTCACCAGGAATAAAAGACCTAAGTGGTTACAATTGTAAGCCTGGCACAGGGTTGTTCACATAACAAGCCTGGACAAAGGCTTGGATACAGCCTGACTTTTCTGCAGCTGCGTTCTCAAGGCATGCTGGTGTCTGTGATCTGATGCTCCAGGTGGACCTGTCCTCTGGATCATGTCGCTGGCAGTGGCTCACATAGCCTTGGCTCATCACAGGTCCCCTCGAGTAGATTCTGTGGATCCAGTATGAGGATGCCTAAATGTTCCATCTATCTCCTTAAAATAAATGGTTAACGGGGGTCTTAGCTGCCTTGTGGCACCATGACAGAAATGCCATGAGCATCAACCACTCTAGGACTTGATATTATGTTACTTCTTCCCATGAACCATCTGCCACACCAAACAATACTGAATTCTTAGGAATGTTTAGTATCAATTTTATCCACAGAATAATGTGATCAATATGGTAATAATTTGCTTAAATGTAATGTTTCTCAGATTATATTAGTACTAACAAGAAATTGTTTTGTAAAATCTACATTACATTTCTTGTAACAAGATTAGTAGCTGTTACTAACTGAACAGAAAACTTCTTCTGCTTTAGTTACTACTCCAATAAAATAAAAATGGTTGTTGATATAGGTTCCCACGTGCTACCTACCACAGTATTGTAGCTAAACACCAGAAAATTTGACAAGCTCAGCAGTGATTAAAACACCGGCAGGCAAAGAAACTACAGCACATGACTATAGTGAGTGCAAACAAAAGTGTGTAATTTGAAGCATTGTTGTAACTGGGTAATAATAACAGCTCTGACCAGAGCACATTAGAAGTCCAAAAAAAAGTAAATTGGTGTAGAGCTTTAGCGTTGTAGATATATTGATACATGAAAGTTAAGCTTGTTAAAACAAACAAGCAAAACCCACATTTGTTTTTGTTGTTCTAACTTTAGGAATTTTTTTTAAAATAAAAAGCTTCAGGGTTTGGGTTGTTTTTTTAAAAAATAAAAAAGCAATAATTTGCACAGAAATTATACTGACAATCTTTTTGATGTGCTCTCCTCTGACAGTGAGATCCAAACCCCCACATCTCTCTAGTGACACCACTGAGCACAAGAGAATGACTGTGAAGAACAGAAAATCCTGACTTGGCCAATTCTTTTCTTGTCTATATTCCCTGGTGTTGCTTAGCTCTTTGGTTGATTTGTAGCTGATCCTCATATTACATCTCCACCCTTGCCCCTCCTCTGAGACATGTGTGTGCGTGCATGTCTGTGTCCATTTCATTATTTTTAATTGTGATTTTATGAAAGGATGGGTTTTTGTTTGGTTTTTTTCTTTTCATTGCTGTGTACTGTTGGATTGGATCCAACTGGCATAGGAGGAGATTGCCCCTCCTTCTCCAGTGGAGCGTCCAGTGAATCTGATGGATTCGAACCACATGCCTTTGAGATTGCAGAGCAGCTTCTTTGTCACTAGGCCAGAAAGGATGGGTTTTAACTCATTTGTTGATAGATATTTTCCTCCCTCTCCCTCTCCTCCAGTCTGCTTTGTAATGTTTGTTTTATTCCAGATTGTTTTCATGCATATAATGCCTAATCATCTATACTTTTGGATAATTCTTCCTTTCACCTATTCCAGTAGTGTTCATTATCTAGCCATTCATTTCCTGATCTTCCCTTCTTTCTATGTCTATCCTATTTTTATACCAGTGATTTGATGCAGTATTTGTCCTTTTGTGACTTAAATATTTCATTCAGCATAACTGTGTATTGCTTTAGAAAAGTTCATTGTTTTTCATTACTGCCTAGTATTTCATTATATGAATGTACTACAGTTTTTCTATCCATTACTTTGTTGACAGGCATTCGAGCTGCTTTCATAGCTATCGTGAATAATGCTGCAATAAACATGAGTATGTATATATCTTTTGAATATTTTTTTACATTTTACCCTTTTTTATACCTCAGAAGAGATTAGGCTTAGGGACCACCCTCCACTGGTATGACTTTACTAAAATAACTGAAGAAAACCCCTCTTTCCAAACAAAATCACAACATCATGTAAAAGAATTAAGATTTCAATGCATATTTTTAGAATACACAATTCATAACAGACCTATATCAATAAAAAACATTTACTTAGTTTAACCCTAGAGCGTATATAATTGTATTTGACTTGCTGCAGTCTGTAACATTCTTATCTGGTTTTATAATAAGATTTGCTACAATAAATATACTTCCCTGAAGGACTTTTTATAATTTTGTTTTATATTGGTTTGCTGACAAAGTTCATATACATTGTGTTTCACACTACTCTTTATTCACATTGTGCCTCATACAATCACTCCCATTCATTATGTTTTATAAAATTAATTACCATCGAACTATGCCTGCCATTAGTAAAAATGAAGGGAGAGTTTAGTTTTGAGGTTTTTTCTACATTCAGATAATATAAAAACCAAAGCTGAAGGTAATCATCACAGAATTAAATTCTTGAGACAAGAATACATCTAAAAAATTTTTAAGGGGGAAAAAATGAACAACCATTCCAGTGTTATTAGCTAAAATATTATGTCTCAAATAATTAAAGTTGCCTTTCTAACAGTCCAGATCAGGATCTAGGCTTGGCCAATTCTTTATCTTCCCTGGTGTATCTTGGCTCTTTGGTTTGCTGAAAATCCTATTTCTACCTTGCTCCTCCCCTGAAATGTGCATGCATGTTTTAAAAAGCTCCAAAACTCACACTCATTACTGTTGAGTCAGAGCAGAGTCATACCTGACCTTCAGAGTGTTTTCAGAGGCTACAAATCACATGGGACAAGATCACTTGTCTTTCTCCCAAGGAGTTGTTGGTAGACTGAAATCAATCACGTGTAGCTTAGCAGACTGCACCACCTGGCTTTATCGTTGTTGTTAGGTGTTATGTCAACTATGACTCAAGGAAAATATTACCTCAACTCTGTTGATTACCAGATAGTTCTGCTGGTTGATATGCCATATACATTTGAAATATCAAGTAGACTTATTTCCAACTGAGGTCAGCAAAGAAGGATGGTAATTTTTAGAACTAAATACGTTTTATTTGTGTGTTTTTAGTTTCCTTTAGAACGTAAACTGGTTTGGTTTTGCTGGGGTTTTTTTGGTGTGTTTAGATTTTTTTTTTTAAATTTTACATTGCTTTGTGTACAAAGTTCGTATCATTGTATTTCACACTATCCTTCAATTATACTGTATTTCATACAATCATTCTCATTCATTATATCTTATAAAATCACTCACCATTAAAACATGCCCTTCATTACCCTGTCTTTCCAGATCCCCACTGGATCTTTCCCATTTCCTTTACTCTTACCCTAAATTGTGCGGCCCTATAATTTCCCCCTGCCCAGTCTCACTCCTTTGTTCCCATCTTTTCTCCCCTTGGATCCTCATACATATTTTACTAGTTATCCTTCTCATTTTACAATAATGGTCCTATACAAGATATATTCTTAAGAGGCTGAGTCAGTTCACTCAGCACAGTGCCCTTCAGTCTCTCCCAAGTTATGTAGTAATTCTCTAAATCATTGTTCCTGCATGCTGAGTAGTGTTCCATTGTGTGAATGTATCGTCATTTCTCAATCCATTAGATTGTGGTTGGACATTTAGAGTGTTTCCACACTCTTGTGATGGTGAATAATGCTACTATAAACAGTGTACAAATCTCCATTTGTGCCTCAGTACTAATTCCCTTAGTGTATATTCCTAAGATCGGAATAGCTGGATAATATGGAATTTCCATATTAACCTTTTTGAAAAAATGCTAAACTGTGTTTCAGAGTAATTGCACAATTTTTCAATCCCACCAGCAATATACAAGAGTTCCTATCTCTCCACGTCCTGGTCAACACTTATTGCTATCTGTCCTATTAAACTTTGCCACTACTATTGGAGTAAGATGGTATGTCATTGTGGTTTTGATTTGCATCTCTCTTACTGCCAGTGATTTTGAGCATTTTTTCATGTGCCTGTTGATTATCCAAATGTCTTCCTCTGTGAAAAGTTTTTCCATGTCTCTTGCCCATTTTGTAATTGGGTTGTCAGTCTTTTTCTAGTAGAGGCCCAGTAAGATTCTGTAAACTTTTATTTTAAGACCCTTATATGAAATGCCGAAAACTTTTTCTCAGTCTGTAAGTTTACTTTTCACCCTATCGGGAAAAGATTTTTATGTGCACAGTGGTTTAATCTTTGGATGTTCCCATATATCAACGTCATTCTCTCCTGGTTTTGTATCTTTTTAAAAAAAATATTTTATTTTATTTTTCGCGTGTCCTATTAAATTGGATCTAACTGGTACAGGAGGAGATTGCCCCTCCTTCTCCACTAGAGCATCTGGTGGATTCGAACTGTGTGCCTCTGGGATTGCATGCAGCTTCCTGCCACTAGGCCACCAGAGCTCCCTGGTTTTGTATCTTTGACTGCATTTGACAACATCTCTATACCATAGGCAAGACCTTCTAAGCTTGGTGTTAATATGTCTCTGATGTTTTTGGGTTTGGGGCTTTACTTGTAGTCTCTGATCCATCTTGAGTTGATTTTGTGTATGGTGAGAGGTGCAGATCCTACTTCAGCTTTCTGCAGGCAGCAGTCCAGTTTTGCCAGCACCATTCGTTGAAGAGATTGTCATTTCCCTATTTGATAGATTTTGCTTCCTTGTTGAATATCAATTAACCGTAGATAGTTGGGTTAATTTCTTTACAGGGGCCCAGCATCAGTTCTCATCAGCTGGTTTGGGTTTAGATCTCACCTGTAGCAAGCTAAGAAGCAAATGGCAGTTTTGGCTTTTAGTTTTTTTTGTCTAGTTGTGTTTAGAATTAGGAGCTCTAAAGAACAATAGTTAAGCACTCAGCTGCTAATCTAAGAATTGATGATTCAAACTAACCCACCCAGTGACTCTGCAAGAGAAAAGACCTGTTGATCCACTTTCATAAAGATTAACAGCCAAGGCAACCCTGGAAATCAGTTCTACTCTGTCACATTGATTGTAATGAATTAGAATTAACTATACTTACCTGGCAGGGGAGATACCATGATCACAAAGGTGGTTTTCCCAGGGAGAGGTAGATCCATTGCACTCTGGAGGTGCTGACTTTCCAAATGTGGGAAGCTCAACTACATAATTTGTGGTAGTGGGGGACTGTATCCACACTCTCTCCTGAGGGAGAAAAAAAATATAGACTTGACCGTCAGGATAAACTACTTCTGGAAATGCTGCTGCTGCCCCTAAGTTACCATAAAAAGAAGAAACCCTGACAGTGTAATGCGTATGTCAGTGGTTTAAATCCACCAGCTGCTCCCTGGGAGAAGGATGGGCAGTATCCTCCCACTGAGACACCCAGCCTCAGAAACTCAGTGGAGGGTCGCTATGAGCTGGAATTCATTCCATGGTAGTGAGTTTGCTTTTTTACGGTTTTTAGACTAAAATTAGATGTTGATTCTTATGAAATATTTTTTAGTTTTTAAGAAAAGGAAAATTTCAGTATGATTCTCCATTTTCCAAAGGAATAATTTGTATTAAAGCCTCTCCACCATTTTGCTCATATTCATTCTTAAATTATTTTTTAAATTTTATTTTATTGTGTAAACTATAGAATGGTACTTGTGAGAATCAAGATTCCATAGGACTTCTATCTTTACCTAGGTCTTGAAAGCTTTTCGCATTGGAGAGGGTACAGTATTATCACTTATCTCTGGCTCCTATTAGTAGAAAAGTATTTGCATGTCTTTCTTTGGTACATTTCTATCTTGCCTTGGCTCCGTCTTTCATATGTGTTACTTTATCACAAAGCATTTGGCATTTCATCTATTTTTTACATGTATAGTTCAGTGACGATATTTAGGTTCACCAGGTTTTTCATGTTTATTATTTATTTCTTATGTCTCTGTTTGAGAAGAATTCTACTGCTTGCCAAGGAGTGTCTTTTATTTCAATTGCAGACCAAGCCCAGTATTTGTCCACTTCTTTCAGGATTCACACTGCTTTCTGCCTCCATTTGGCACCGACTAAAGACTATTCCATCCATCACAGCAGAAGCACGTGCTGCCTAGCCCTACACAGCCTCGCAATCAGAGCAGTCTTCACTGCTATTACCCACTGGGTTTTTGGTTTTGTTTTGGTTTTTTTTTGTTTTTTGGGCTTTTTTTGCCTGTTCTTGGAAGAAATTATAAGGCCTTTCTGACTTGGTCGTGCAGCCCAATTGAAATCTGTTCAGCATCACAGCAACATGTAAGCCTCCAGTTACAGATAAGTGGAGACTGCTCGTGAAGTGCATTGCCTTGGAAACTATTCTGGATCTTCCACAGGAAGGTGAGATTTCTCTCACTGAATCACCAAACCTCATCTCCAGCAGATTTTTTTTTCCTTATTGGCTGTAGTTAAGTGTACTTAGGTATATATTTATAGTTACGGTTCTGACTTATAATGACTCCCATGTGATGGAGCAGAAAACTGTTCCCATAGGATTTCCTTGGCTGTAATCTTTACAGATTTAAAATTATGGATTACAGAGAAAAATAGATGCTTTGAGCTGTGGTATTGGAGAAGAGTATTGAATGTCCCATGGATGACCAAAAGAACAAACAAGTTTTGGAGAAGGTACAGCCAGAGTGCTCTTGGGAGGTAAAGATGACGAGACTTTGCTGACATACTTTGGGTATACCCAGAAAGGTGGAGGGTCGGCGAAGGAGAGGAAGATCCTCGGCCAGATAGATTGACATAGTGAATGCCGCAATGGGCTCTAGTGTGTCAGGAACTGTGAGGATGGCACAGGGTTCAGATCTATTGTTCACACAGTCGCTATGGATTATACTCGACTTGATGGCACTTACAACAATTTTTACAGAAGCAGATTTCCTGGTCTTTCTCCAGTAGTGTAGCTGAGTGTGCTTGAACTGCCGGTCTTTCCTCTGGCAGCCGAGCACTTAACTGTTTGTGCCACCTAGGGAATCAGATCATGGCTGTGACCCACAGTGAAGAGAATCTGTTTCACAATAACCCACTGTTGTCGAGGCAATTATAGAGCACAACAGGCCTCCCACAGGTTCCTAATGCTGTAAATTTTTATAGGAGATGAGGAGCCCATCTTCTTCCCTTGCAGCTGCTAGTGGATTCAAACCACTGACCTTTTCAGTTAGTTGTTCTGTTGGAGCCAAATCATGGCTTACCCTCCTGCAGGTTTTCTGACGCAGTTAATTGCATGGGAGGAGTATGCCCATCCTTTTCCAAAGGAGCATTTGGTGGATTTGAAGCATGTGCTTTCAGGATTGCAGCATAGCTTTTTACCACTAGGCCACCAGAGCTCCCTTCAGTTCCTCAGCATGTAACACAATAGTATTACGGCACCAGAATAGTTGATATTTAACAACAGTTGTCCTCAGATAATAGGATCCCTAATATCACAGTAGGGAGTTCTGGAAACCTAGTGTCAAGAAGCTGTGCTGCAATCCCAAAGGCAGACAGTTCGAGGCACAACCAGCTGCTCCACAGGAGAAGGATGGGCAATCTCCTCCCATGTAATTAACTGTCTCTGAAAACACTCTGAAGGGTCAGCTATGAGTTGGTTCTGTCTCTATAGTAGACAACTACAACAACAAAACCTTTCACAGTAGTTTACACATTTGGCTATAAACTGAAAATTTAGTGATTAGAATCCAACAGCTGCTCTCTGGAGGAGAAAACTGTCACAGTTTGTTTCAGCAAAGATTTTGGTCTCAGAAACCCAATGAGGCAATTCTCTCCTATCCTATAAAGGCCACTATGAGTCGAATCAACTCATTGGCAACAGGTTTTGTTTGTTGTTTGCCTTTTTTCTTTTTCTATTTCACCCCCTTGAAGTAATACAAATATTAGCTCTGTCTCCTAATTTCTTTTCAAGGTAACCTACCCCAGGAAGAAAGTCTCCATTCTCACACACATCTTTGAAATCAGCTCCTGAGAGGCTGGTGTGCTGTCAAGTTCCCACTAACAGATTCCCTGGACACCTAAACCGGTTTTCAGCCAGCTCTGCACATGTTTCCTCTAATAAATGATTCCTCCAGCAACATCATCATGCTGCAACACATCAGTTTAACCAAGCACAGCCCAGACGCAGCCATTTGTTCTTGTCATAAATCTGCTGTGCCGTTTGGGCTCTGCTGTGCAGTACTATCTCTAACACGTTCAAGCAGCTTTTCTTTGTGGTGATATATGCGTGAGCCCTGTTTAAATAACGGGGACCGAGTACCTAGGCTCTGGGGTTAATTGCCATGTTGGACTCTGTGGCTGCTTGACCCTTCTCTTAACGCCTTTCATTTTTCTCCCTTGATGAACTGTTTGGAGGCCATACTAACAGCAGTACATGGAGTGAAAGAACAAAAAAGAAGGAAATGACTAGGGGTTCATTTTATTGAGAAATTAAACAAAATTACATGTTTGTAAGCTCAGTTGCCTTCACAAGTCTATCAAATAATAACTTAATTACATTAAATCCTTGAAAAGGCACCACAATTGAGCACTGGCTGCTAACTGAAAGGTGGGCAAGTCAAACCCAGCCAGCTGTTCGGCTGACGAAACTAAAAAACCCACAAACTCATTGCCTTTGAGTCAGAACCTTCTAATAGCTGACTCTCTATTGGATTTCTGAGGCTGTGATTCTTCAAGAGGAGATTGACGGTCTTTGTCCCAAGGAGCTGCTAGTGGATTCACACCGCTTGAGGCCCGGTCTTTGGGTTATCAATACCCCACAGGCTCTCCAGAGCTTCCTTCTGCTGGAGAAAGATCAGGAAATCTGCTTCTGTAAAGATCACAGACAAGAAAACTCTACAGAGCAGTTCTACTCTGTCACATGGCCGGGTGACCATGAGTCGGAAACAACTCTGCTAAACTCAGGTAACGGCAACAATTCCTGGAGATGAGTAGTGATTTAGGGGTAGAATTCTCATCCTCCATGTGGGAGACCCAGGTTTGGTTCCCAGGCAAGGCACTCCATGGGCAATCTTCACTTATCTTTCATTGGAAGCTTGTGTGTTGCTGTGATGTCAAACAGATTTCAGCACAACTACAAGGCTAAGACAGACTAGGAAGAAAGGCCTGGCAATTTACTCTGCACATCAGTCAATGAAAACCCAATAGATCACAGCAGTCTAGACTACCCTGATTGTGAGTCAGGTTTAGGGCTGGTTAGTGTGCGCTTTTACTCTGATGGGGTCATCTTGAGTCACGGATGTCTACAGGCAGCTAGCAACTCAAATTCTGAGAGAAGTGGGAGAATATTGAACTTTATCCAAATTAAAAACACCCCCTGGCAAGCAAATCTTTTCTCAAATAGACATAAGGCATGCATCAGTTTTTCAGTTATAGTCATCAAATAGGAACTGACTCATATCTGACCCTCCATCTGGTTTTCAGAGGCTATAAATCCCACAAAACAGGGATGACCCATTTTCCCCCCTCAGAGCAACTCGTGGGTGCATAAGAACATATAGGCCAAAGGGATGTTTTTGTTGTGTGCTGTGGAACCAACCCATAGCCAGAACCAAAAATCAACTTAGAGAGCTCTGGTGACTGCTAATTCAATGATCTTGCCTTTCAGGCAGTGGGAATCCACCAGCAACTCCTCAGGAGAAAGATGGACAATCATCTCCACTCAATTCTGACTCAGCTACTTAAAATGATAGGTGATTGTTGTGTGTTGTCTAGTCAGAACAACTCATAGCTGACCCTCAAATGGATTTTCAAAGGCACTATATCAATGGAAAGAGCTTGTCTGTCTTTTCCCTACTAAAGGGATGTTTACTAATTTTTAAAAAAATCAGTATGATCTGAATTACTCCATACTGTACTTTGAAATAAGTGACTGTTTAGTCAGTAACACACATGAATGCAATCACTAATTTGTTCTATAATTAGCACATTAAATACAAATGATGTTATTAAGGAGTGCTTTGCTTCCCTGCTAAGTTAAATAACCCACGTAAATCTTTACTCCAATTTGCTAAGCAATCTGTTTCTTCATTGATGGCATAAAGGTAAAGTTTAGCTCACTTCTGTGTGCATTATCATGATCTAAACAATTGAGATTTTAGTTTTTATTTTTAAAATAAAATTTTTATTTTGTACTCATTTCCTTACAAAATTTATGTGCATTGCTTTTTATACCAGATCTTTCCCATTTCCTTTTACAAACCCCTCCTTCCACCCATCAAATTGTGTGACCCTTTGATTACTACCTCCATTCACATCCCTCTACTCTCTACCCTTTCCTCCCTTGGAACCTCATACACATTTTACTAGTTATCTTTCTATTTCTACAACAATTGTCTTATACAGTATTTGTCCTTATAGGACTGAGTTAGTTCACTTAGCATAATGCTGTTCAGCCCATCTCAAGTTAAGTAGTGATTTTCAAAATCATTGCTCTTGCATTCTGCATAGTATCCCATCATGTGAATGTACCATAATTTCAATTGAGATATTACTTTGAAGACAGAATTGCCAAGATGGGGTGAAATTTTTATTATGACAATCTAATTATTGATGCCCTTATGCTCTAGCTTCAGAAGGTCAAGGACTACAGCCTTAAATATGGATTGAAGCTCAATATTAAGAAAACAAACATTCTCACTACTAGGCCAATTGGCAGCATCATGATAGATGGTGAAAAGATTGAAATTATTAACGACTTGACTGCACAATAAACATTTTCGGTGCCAGTAGCCAGGAAATCAAAAGATGAATTGCATTGGGAAAGTGTGCTGTCAGGGACCTCTTCAGAGTACAGAAGAGCAATGATGTCAGTCTGGAAAGTAAGGTGTGCCTGATCCAGGCCATGATCTTCATAATTACTTGCTTTTTGGCCAAGAGCTGGATAATGACTAGGGGTGACAGGAACATTGATTCTTTTGCACTGTGGTGGTGGATAAGAGTATTGAATTTGACACAGACTACTAAGAGAACAAACAGGTTTGTCCTGGAGACAGTGAAATTAGGCTGCTCCTTGGAGGCAAGGATTCTGAAATTTTGTCTAACACATTTAGTGTATGTTGCAAGGAGGGACAAGTCTGTGAAGAGGGACATCATGCTTGGGAAAGTGGAGGGACAGCACAAGAGAGGAAAACCCTCAATGAGGTGGATTGACTCAGTGTCTCTCAATGAGGTAGATTGACTCAGTGTCTGGGGTAACGGGGGTAGTTATGTCAGGGAAGATTGGCTCAGGACAGACCAGGATTCAGAGCTGTTGTAAATAGAGTTGCTGCAATGGCACGTAACAACAAAACCAACAATGATTACACCTGGACTGTGCATTGACAGGGAACTACCAGAAATACAAGCTGGGTTTAGAAGGGGTCATGGCACAAAAGACATTATCACCAGTGTTAGATGGATCTTGACAGAAAGCAAAGAGTACCAGAGGAAAGTCTGTGTTTCATTGACTATGAAAATACATTTGACTGTGTGGATCACAACAAACTGTGGCTAACCTTGAGATGAATGGAAATCCCAGAACACTTGATTGCACTTATACGAAACCTGTACTTGGATCAGAAACAGTCCTCAGAATAGAACAAAGAAACACCACATGGTTCAAAATCAGGAAAGGTGTGTGTCAAGGATGTGCCCTATCTCCATTCCTTTTCCATCTATAAGCAGAATAGATCATTTGGAGGCCGGACTTTATGAGGAGAAATGTGGCACCAGGATTGAAGAAAGACTAATCAACGACCTGAATTATGTAAATGACACAACCTTGCTTGTGGAAACTGAGGAGGACCTGAAGCATTTGCTACAGAAAGTCAAAGACTATAGTCCTCAATATGGATTGAAGCTCAACATCAAGATGACAAAGATTCTCACTGCTGGGCCAGCAACCATGTTGGATTGAGTAGAGACTAAAGTTGTTAACAATTATAGCTTGCTTGGCTCCAAAATCAACACTCTTGACACCAGCAATTATGAAATCAAAAGGCAAATTGCACCAGAAAAATCTGCTGTTGAAGACATCTCCAAAGTACTGAGAAGCAACAATCTTAGTTTGGAAACTAAAATTCACCTGATCCAGGCCATGGTCTTGGCAATTACTTGCTATGCAACAGAGAGCTTGACAATGACTAAGGATGACAGAAGGTGAATTGATGCCTTTGAGTTGTGGTGCTGAAGAAGAGCCTTGAACATACCATGGACCGCCAAAAAATCAAATAGGTCTGTCTTGGAGGGGGTGAAACCAATTTTCTCTTGGAGGCTAGGATTTTGAAACTCTGTCTCACCTACTTCGGGTACATGACCAGCAAGGACTGATTCTTGGAGAAGGACATCATGCTCAGAAGGGTGGAGGGACAGCACAGGAGAGGAAGACCCCAGATGAGATGGATTGATATAGTAATAGGACAATGGGACTAGGTGTGTCAAAGTCAGTGAGATTGGCTGAGGGTAGGGCAGGCTTCAGAGCTGTTGTACATAGATAGGGTCCCTTTGAGTTACAGGCAACTCAATGATACCTAACAATTATTTCTTAAGGCATCCTTCTGGTATGGTAGTTAAGTGCTTATCTAGTTACCTCAAGGTTGATGGTTTGCTCTCACCAATCAACTACTTCTTGGGAGAAATATGGGGCATCCAGTTTTCATAAAGATTGTTGTGTTGTTGAGTACCATTAGGTCAGAACTCTCCAATAGCTGACTCTTGGGCAGGTTTTCAGGGGCAGTAAATCACATGGAAGTAGATTGGCCTACTTCTACGGAGCTGCTGGTGAATTCAAACCACTTGCCTCCAGATACTCTATGAATGTGGAGAAACAATGGAAGTTATACACGTAAGTGTTCAGGTTTTTGTTCATAGGGTCCCCGTGAATCTTCTACAACTCTGCGGCACCTAACAACAACAACAATAACAACAACAACAATATTGAGAAAGCTCTGTTGACTAGTGGATAGGAAGTTATGCTACCAAGCCAAAGGTGAATGATTTTAATCTGCAGTACTCAAGCCTGGTTTTAATTGTTTTTGGTGAAACATTCTTCTAAGTGATATAGCACTTGTCTGTCCATTTGCTATACAGAGGTAACTTGTGGTTGCTGTGATGCTAAACACTGTGACACTGATGTGTCAAATGTGGTAATGGTTACGCATGGTGGGCAGTGTTTGCTGGAGCTTCCCGATTCAAACAAGCTTGGAAGTAGGAGTGGCATCCACTCCTGAAACAGCTTGCCTCTTGAAACTCTAGAAACTTGGAGAAATGATGAAAGTTATACAAGTGTTCAGGTCTTTCGTTCACAGGATTGCTATGAGTCATCAGTGACTCAACGGCACCTAATAACAACAACCACCTTTGTGTTGGTAGTGCAATTCCTACCACCAAGCCAGTAGAACTCCTTCCATAAAGATCACAGCCTTAAAAATCCTGTATGACAGTTTAGTTTTATCTTGTTCTACACAGGCAGTATGCCTCATACTTGACTAGACAGTAGTATGTTTGGTTTAAAAAATTACCATATATGCTAGATATATTGCCTTTAGAATGTTAAATAAAACCCACCCTATGCTTTCCTTTTATTAAATAAAGGATTTAAAAATTTATTCTGTATGTATACCAGAGTATGTGTATACTGCGGAAGCTATGTTTTATATAAACCTGTAAAGTTTACAATTTATTCATGAGGTATTTTCATCATTGCAAAGAGGTTTTCCTGAAGCTGCACTTAAGTATCAAATGGCAGTGTTTCTTCCTTCCTTTTTGTGGTCCCTTTCCTGACTTGTCTTTCTGTTTTTGGTTTTGATTCTTTGGCACTCTGAAATAGGAATTGTTCGGTGCCCCAAGTCAGTTCTGACTCATGGCGATCCTGCATACATCAAAACAATTCTTAGCTCTGTGCTATCCTGACAATTGATGCTGTTTGGGGTATTGCTACAACCACTGTGCCGGACCATCTCATTGTGGATCTTCCTCTTCTTCCCTAACCCTCTACCAAGCATGACATCCTCCTCCAGGACATGATCTCTCCTGATAATATGTCCAAAAGCTATAAAGTGAAAAAGTCTTATCATCCTTGTTTCTGAGGATTATTCTGGTTGCCCTTCTTCTAAGTCAGATTTGTTTGTTCTCTGGAAGTCTGTGGTATGTTCTGTATTTTTCACTAACAGTAAATTATTTTTTCTTCCTTACTCATTGTTAAGTTTTTACATGCCGATAATATCATTGCTTGGTGCACCTTAGTTCTTTTCTGACGTCTCTGTTCTTTAGCACTTTAAAGAAGCTATTTGCAGCAAGATTCCCCAGTGCACTATATTGCTTAATTTCTTTATTGATGTTTGCATAAACATTATGTATCTTTGATAGTGAAATCTTCAACAATTTAAGTCTATTTTCTATGTATCATAATGTCTAGTTGTACAGTTACCACATGAATACAATGAAGTGTTGTGAAATTCTCATTCTTTCTATAATTTTTATCCATAATTTGTTATGATCCACACAATAAAATGCCTTTGTATCATTAATAAAACACAGGCACACATTTTATGGGCATTTTCTTCTTTCAACAAAAATACTTATGTTAGGGAGCTCTAGTGGCCTAGTGGCAAGATGTTGCACTGCAATCCCAGAGGTACGCGGTTCAAATCCACCAGATGCTCTGCTGGAGAAGGAGGGGGCAATCTCCTCCTGTACCAGTCAGATCTGATTTGACGGTACACGTAAAAAATAATACAATTTTAAAAAATACTTATGTCATCAGTAATAATATTCCTTATTCCAAGTTCTCTTCTGAACTCAGTTTGAATTTTTGGTAGGTCTTTGTCAATATCCGACTCCAGCTATTTTTAAAATATCTTTTGCGAGATTTTATTTTAGTATGAAAGTAATGATATTGTTTTACAATTTCCACATTCTGTTTAATCACCTTTCTTTGGAATGAAAACAAGTAAGGGTCTCTTCCGGTAGCTGTCTTCCAATTTTCTTGGCATAGAAGGTGAGTGAGCCCAGTGCTGTATCCATATGTTGAAACATCTCAGTTGGAATTCCTCCAGTTCCTGGAGACTTATTTTTTGTCAATACCTTCAGTGCAGATAGAGCATCTTTGTAAATATTATTAGTTCTTAAACATACTCTACTTTCTGAAATGATTGAATACTAATTATTTTGTTTTCTGTACAGTGATTGTGCATTTCTTCCATCTTATTTTGACCTTTTGTGCGTCATTCTGCATCATCATTCGGTGATTTGTTCAGAAAAATGAAACTAAAGGTTGAACTTTTCTTTATTTCTTTCAGGTTGAGAAATGTTGAGTGTGTACTTCTTTTTGGTTTTCTAATTCCTGGTCTTTTCCCATTTCATTCTAACACTTTAGTTTTAGTTTTTCAAGCTGCCCTTTGAGTTTTTCTGGTCAGCTTTCTTAGTCATTATTTCTTCCTTTGACTTTAGCTTCTTTACATTTTAGGGCAAGTTTCAGTCTCTGTCTGCTGACATCCATTCTGGGCTTTACTTTCTTTCCTGTCTATTAATGATCATTTGCTCTTTCTCATGGGCAATATTGTTGATGTCATCTCACAACTTATCTTGGGCCATTATATTTTATTCCATGGGCCAAATCTATTTTTAAATTGTCTCTGAACTCAGGTTCAATATACTCAAGGTCATATTTTGGCTCTGGCAGTTTTTTTTTCTCTTTAAAAGCTTCAGCCTGAATATACATATCAGACACTAATGGCCTATTATTCTACAGTCAGGTGCTGGCCTTGTTCTGACTGATGATACAGAATGTCTCCATTGTGTCTTTCCACAGATGCAATCACTTTGTATCTGTGTATTTTATTTGGCAGGGTCCATATTGTAGATGACATTTAAGTAATTGAATAAAAAGTATTTGAAATTAATAAGTGTGGGTCATAAAAATTTTATCTTTTGATCACTGGAATCATATCTATCGCCAAATTTATATTTCCCATCTATTGAGCTCTCTTCTTTGTTTCCAACTGTCATATCCCAGTCAATTGTAATTATCAGGGCATCTTGACTGCATCTTTGATCTATTTAGACTGCAGAAGTTGATAGAAATTTTTAATTTTTCATCTTTGCCTTTAGTGATTGGTGTATACTTTTGAAAAGTAGTTATGTTAACAGATCTTCTGTGTATGCATATGGATATTCTTACCATCACTGAGAACATTTCACTTCAGGACAGATTTTGAAATGTTCTTTTTTTCCCTTTTTTTATTGTGATATCAATAGAAGTTTACTGAGCAAGTTGGTTTTTCATTCAATCATTTACACGAATTTTGAAGGTTTTTTATATTAACTAATCTCTGCATTATAATGTCACGATTCCCATTTCTTTCCTGTGATCATCATTTCTACTTATCTGACTATTTTATCCCTTCCTACTTTCTGAAGTTTCTCACTAGGCAAATGTTGCTCTTTTGATCTGGCATAGTTCCTTGTTTTAATGTGAACACTAACCTTGTTCACTTGTCAGTGCAAAGGCACATGTGGGAGAAAGACCAATAGTATCATCATGATTGATCTACTTGCTTCTGGCAACCTGCTGGAGAGTCAGCTCTGAGTTAATTCTGACTGGATGGTACATACTAATGTAAAAAGTATGGCAAAGGTTTGCTGAAAGTTGATCATGGGGATATGTTCCATTCCAGGCTTGAAAAGGCATTAAATACCATAGTCTAGACATTTCACTAGTCTCTGCCATACTAGAAAACTGGATCATTTTGTAAGTTAGAGTGGTTTAATCCCCTAATTTTCTCTTGCTCTATTTAGGACCTTAACTGTGATCACTTTTATAGTAGTCAGCAGTAGTGCAACTCCTTAGTGTTACACTGTTGATAAGTCAATTAGTCAGGCAGCATCTAATTCTTCTCATCTCAGGGTCATGGAAGTTGAGTTGTGTAAATTCCATTAGTACTTGAGATTAATTGTTTCCTTTTGCTTTGCATGTTCTTCACTCTTTTTTTCTCCAGAAAGGGAGAGATCTGTAATGGCTCTTTTAAAGCAAAATAATAAAATTTTTATTTTATACTGGCTTACTTACAAAATTCATGTACATTGTTTTTCAGGCTGGATCTTTCCCATTTTCTTTAACCTGTCCTCCCTCCACCCATCAAACTGTGTTACCCTATGATTACCCCCCCATTTTCACCACCACCCATCCTCAGGCTTCTGCTCCCAGCCTCTGATCCTTGGATCCTCATACATGTTCTACAATAATGGTCTTATACAGATGGTGAAGAGATTGAGATTGTTAACAACTTTAGTTTGCTCGGCTCCACAGTCAACACTCTTGGCACCAGTAGCCAGGAAATCAAAAAACGTATTGCGATGGGAAAGTCTGCTGTTAGGGACCTCTCCAAAGTACTGAAGAGCAATGGTGTCACTCTGGAGACTAAGGTGCGTCTGATACAGGCCATGGTCTTTGCAATCACTTGTTATGCATCAGAGAGTTGGACAATGACTAGGGAGGATAGAAGGAGAATTGATGCCTTTGAGCTGTGGTGCTGGAGAAGAGTATTGAGAATACCATGGACTGCTAGGAAAACAAACAGATTAATCCTGGAGAGGGTTAAATGAGGCTGCTCCTTGGAGGCAAGGATTCTGGGGCTTCGTCTGACATACTTTGGACATGTTGTTAGGAGGGACAGGTCCTTGGAGAGGGACATCATGCTTGGGAAGGTGGAGGGACAGCACAAGAGGGGAAGACCCTCTATGAGGTGGATTGATTCAGTGGCCAGAGTAATTGGGATGGGTGTGTCAGAGGCAGTGCCATTGGCACAGGATAGAGCAGGGTTTAGGGCTGTTGTACATAGGGTCACTATGAGTCACAAGCAACTCGACAGCACATAACAACACAAACAACATTCCGTAAATTTACAGTTATTAATGACTATTTGCAAGTTTTTCTTCTTTAGTTTGTATCATTAGTAATGAAGGTCTTAAATGTTTTACTCCATCCATGCCATCAAGTCTTAGTCTTCTTTGATGAGGTCCCAAGTTCCTCGGTTATATTTTGAGAGCCTTCCAACCTATTAGGCCCACTCTGTATCAAACAATATTCTGCCATGATTAATTAAGATTTTCACTGGCTAATCTCTTTCAGAAGTAGTTCATCCATTCTTCTTCCTAACCCGTCTTAGTCTGGCTACTCCACTGAAACCTGTCTGCCTTGGGTGATGCTAGAGTATATGAGATATCAGTGGATAGCTTCTAGCTGACAGACAAGTGATGGCAAATGGGAATAGATCTGGTTGAGGATCCATTCAGAGTGATGCAAATGGTTAAGCATTCTGCTGTTAGCTGAAAGGTTGGAAGTTTGAACAGAATCAGAAGTGTCTTGCTGAACTGGCCTGGTGACTGGCTTCTGAAAGGATACATACAGCCTTAGAAACTCTATAGAACAGTTCTATCCTGCATGCTTGGGATTGCCCTGGGTTAGGATCGACTCCATGACAATTAACAGCAATACCAACAATTCAACCTATAAGGATTGGTATTTACTTATTCGGACATCCCTGGATGATGTAAATAATTGGCATGTTCCTCTACTAACCTGAAGACTAGAGGTTTTAGTCTACTAAGAGGCATCTTAAAAGAAAAGCCTGGCAATCTCCATGCAAAATAACAGCCACTGACAACTCTATAGAACATAGCTCTCCTCTAACATCTCTAGAGTCACCAGAAGTCAGATACGACTTCATGGCAACTAGAGTCCAGAATGTTGGTAGTGATTACCAGTTTGGATTACCTGATGCAGATATTGAATTCCTTGTGTGCAGTAGAACTATTGTTTAGAACTACTTAGAGTTTCTTATTTACTAAAAGGATAGGCAATCTGCTCCAGTAGGATTAACTGCCTTTCAAACCTCACCAGAGTATCATCTATGGGTCAGTTCTAACTTGACAGTACACAACAGCAACAAACCCATTGTGTATGGCAGATGGATAGAGAATTGTTGAGGTTCCGGTATGTCTACAAGGAAAGCTTCTGTCCTAGTTCTGGTCCTTTGTCTTTTTTTAAATTTTTCTAATGCTTTGGTTCTCTTTCTTGATCCACTGGGCTGTTGTCATATGTTGTCGAGTTGGAACCTACTCATAGCTGAGCCTCTATTGGTTTTTCAGAGGCAATAAACCACACAGGGGAGATTGTCTATATTTCACCCCCTGAGTAGTTAGTGGATTTGAATGAAGTGTTTGCATTGTCAACACAACTCCTTACTATGAAGCCACCAGAGCTCCCTTGATCCACTGTTGCCCTGTTGTTATTATTCAAGGCTAGTCAGTTCATGGACATTGTTTTTTTTTTAGCTATTATCTCAAATAATGTTGCTATTTTTAGTTACTGCTGAGTTAGTTCCAACTCGCGATAACTCCATGAACATCAGAACAATGCACTGCCTGGCCCTGCACCATCTCCACCATCTCCACATTCATTGTTATGCTTGAGCCCATTTTTGTGGAGGTTGTAAATTTATAAAGTTCCTTTCAATGTTCTAGCACTGTATCAAACACTATTCTGTTGTGATCCATACAATTCTCATTGATTGACTTTCTGGGGTAGGCATTCAAGATTTTCTTCCCAGCCTGTCTTGGTCTGAAAGCGTCAGTGAAATATATTCACCACAGATGATGCCATTTGTACAGCTTCCTTGACTCTATTAGCATAGCTTCCAGGATTGTATTAACATGTAAGCCACCACAGTATGATAAGCTGACAGACGGTAGTGGAGCTGAAATGATATATGCTAAGAATTATTTTCAATTTCTCTCTTTACTCTTCTAGGGTAAACTTTAAGACAATGAGAGATTTCATTATCTGGGTATTATCACATAAATTCATGCACATGCTTCAGTTGCAATCACCATTGCTATAAAAATGTCCTAGCATTCATCAGTTATGAAATATCTCCTCTCCTCTGTGGAGAAGGAGTGCTGGTGGAGGCTTCTGGACATACCTATATCTTGTTGGAATTGGCACAACTTTAGTGAAAACTTCACCTTTTAAACCTCATCTTCTGTCATTCATGAAACCTTTTCTCAAATACATTTTTTTCCAGATGACTTTTTAGTGAGCCTTCTGACCTCCTTCAAGTCTTTGGTGAAATAATATCCTGAAATTCCCCAGATCATTCTATTTAGTGCTGCAATTTGCTGTCTTTGTTTTGTTGGTTTGGTGTTGGGTTTTGTGTTATTTCCCCCTGCTTTTAGAACAGAAATACCGCAAGTGAATGGTTGGCTTAGTTATCTCTCTAGTACTGCTGTAACAGAGATACCACAAGTGGAGGAATTCCACAGAGAGAAATTTATAGTTTTATAAATTTTTTAGTCTTTGTTGCTGTTATTGTTATGTGCCGTCGAGTCGTTTGTGACTCATAGCGACCCTATGTACAACAGCCCTAAACCTTGCTCTATCCTGTGCCAATCTCATTGCCTCTGACACACCCATGCCGATTACCCAAGTCACTGAATCAGTCCAACTCATAGAGGGTCTTCCCCTCCTGTGCTGTCCGTCTGCTCTACCCAGCATGATGTCCCTCTCTAAAGACCTGTCTCTCCTTGCAATGTGTCCAAAGTATGTCACACGAAGCCCCAGAATCCTTGCCTCCAAGGAGTAGCCGGGTTTACCCTCTCTACGATGAATCTGTTTGTTTTCTTGGCAGTCCATGGTACATTCAATACTCTTCTCCAGCACCACAGCTCAAAGGCGTCAATTCTCCTTCTTTCCTCCCTAGTCATTGTCCAACTCTCTGATTCATAACAAGTGATTGCAAAAACCATGGCCTGTATCAGGCACACCTTAGTCTCCAGAGAGACACCATTGCTCTTGAGTACTTTAGAGAGGTCCCTAACAGCAGACTTTACCATTGCAATACGTTTCTTTATTTCCTGGCTGCTGGTGCCAATAGTGTTGATCGTGGAGCTGAGCAAACTGAAGCTGTGAACAATCTCAATCTCTTCGCCATCCATCCTGATGCTACCGACTGGTCCAGTGGTGAGAATTTTTGTCTTCTTGACATTGAGCCTCAGTCCATACTGAAGGCTGCAGTCCTTGACCCTCTGCAGTAAGTGCATGAGGTCCTCCTCAGTTTCACTGAGCAGGGTTGTATCATCTGCATAAAGCAGATTGTTGATAGATTGTCCACCAATCCTAACGCCATGCTTCTCCTCATAGAGGCCAGCCTCTCGCATAATCTGCTCTGCATACAGGTTGAAAAGGTATGGAGATAGGATACATCCCTGGCATACACCCTTCCCAATTTTGAACCATGCAGTGTTGCCCTGCTCTGTTCTGATTACTGCCTCTTGGGCCAAGTGTAGGTTTCGCATTAGCACGATTAAATGTTCTGGGATTCCCATTCTTCTCAGAGTCAGCCACAGTTTATTATGATCCACACAGTCAAATGCCTTTGCATCATCAATGAAACACAGATAGACATTCTTCTGGTATTCTCTGCTTTCAGCTAAGATCCATCTAACATCAGCTACAATATCCCTAGTACCATGATCCATTCTAAACCCAGGCTGGACTTCTGGTAGTTCTCTGCTGATGTACTGTTCCAGTCGTTTTTTTATAATCTTCAGCAGAATCTTGCTTGCATGTGAAATCAAGGAGATTGTTCTGTAGTTTCCACACTCAGTTAGGTCACCCTTCTTTGGAATGGGAACAAATATAGATCTCTTCCAGTCAGTTGGCCAAGTGATTGTTCTCCAGATTTCTTGGCACAACTTGGTGAACACATCCAGGGCAGCATCCATTAGCTGAAATATGTCACTTGGTATACCATCTATTCTGGGGGCCTTATTTTTTGCTATTTCCTTCAAAGCAGCTTGAACTTCTGCCTTCATTACCATAGGCTCTTGCTCAAATGCTATTTCATTAAATTCTTCTGTATCTGCCAATTCCTTTCGATACAATGACTCAGTATATTCCTTCCATCTTCTTTTGATACCTTTTTAGTCTTACAGTTTAGAAATTAAAAATCCAAATGCAAGGTGCCAGTTTTAGGGGAAAGCTCATTCCCTGTGAGGATTCTGGAGGAATCTTTGTTTGCCTCAGCATCTATAGGTCCCTGGAGACTTCCGTGTGTGCTGCCTTTCCCTGGCATCAAAGATTTTCATCTTGAAAGGGATCTGGTCCAAAAAGACACACATCTCTCTTGGTGATTACTTCTTGGTGATATTGAGTCCCACTCTCTTGTCCACCACACTTCTTGTCATCCCGTCCACTCCTGTCTCTCAGCTTGCGTTCCTTTCCTTTGATTTCTTTCTGTTTTGATAGGCCATTATGGCTGAACCTTTAGTGGGTTTGCAGAAGCTGTAAATCACCTGGGATGGGACTTATCATCTTCTCCCACAGAGCCTCTGGTGGATTCAAAACATCTGCCTTTAGGATTGTAGTGTAACTCCTTACCACTAGGCCACCAGTAATGGAAACATCCCTAGGAGATATCTAAGACAGACCATACCCTAGAGGGATTCCCTTTTACATCCATTAGGGGTGTGATGGCATTAGGGAGTGCCATCCACTGTTTTCCATCCACTTCTTAACCGGCCTTTGGAAACTCTGTGAACATTAGAGAAGTGACAGTTATAGAACAGGGTTCAGATCTTTTGTTCATAGGGTCGCTATGAGTTGTACTCAACTTAACAATCTTTAACAACAACAACACAGCAATCCTTCTACAACTACTTGGCTTAACAGATCATGAGGGCATCATTATACAGCTTCCACATTATATCATCATATACATGAATTTTGGGGAGATACAAATTAATCCATGACAGTGACTTTAGCAAATTTATTTTCTCACAGTTCAGGAGGCTAAATGTCTGGATTCATGGCACTAGCTCTAAGTTGTTGTTGTTGTTGTTAGGTGCCATTGAGTCCACTGCCATTTATATCCACACTATGAACAATCACAGATTAGAACTTTGCCCTATCTTCAGGACCTCTGACATGCTACAGTCCTTCCTCCCTTCTTCCCTCCATTCCTCCCTCCCTCTTTCCCTCCCTCCCTCTTTCCCTTCCCTTTC
>NW_006399851.1:12739476-12778619 GCF_000299155.1 Elephantulus edwardii | reverse complement strand
TCCTTCCTTCCTTCCTTCCTTCCTTCCTTCCTTCCTTCCTTCCTTCCTTCCATTTTCATCTTCCTGCCAAGATCCATCTAACATCAACAATGATATCTCTGTGCCATGTCCTCTTAGGAATCCAGGCCGAATTTCTGGCAATTCCCTAATGATTTCTGACAGTTCCAACCATTTCTAAATTATCTTCAGATAATTCAGATTTTATTTGCACATGCTATTAACAACATTGCTCAATAAGGGAAGTCTTTATTTCCCTATAGATTCAGAAGCAAGATTTTTTTTGTCTCTCTTTAGCTTCTGGTTTTTTATGATCTTTGTGTGGCATGTATACTTCTAACATTGTGCTTGCTTCTCTATGCCTAATCCATTCTTTTAATCACTCAAATGTGATTATCCTAGTGGTAAGGAGCTGCACTGCCAACCAAAGGCCTGTGGTTCAACTCCCCAGCTCTTCCAGGGAAGAAAGATGGGCAGTTTCCTCCCATGCTATTTAAGTAAGGCCTCTGAAAACCTACTGGGGGGTCAGTTCTGACTTGATGGCATGTAACAACACCATCACCAGCATAATGTCATTAACAAAATAAAGAACATTCTATTCCCAAATAGGATTACCTCCACAAGTACAGAGAAACATTTTATAATATGTTTTTGGGGAACACACTTAAATCTATAAGACTTCTCTTACCCATTATACCTTTCTTCTGCATTGTTCTTCTTTTCTGTATAGCATTCACGTCCTTCTAGTCTACTATAACATTTGCCAGTGTAGTGAAGATCTCATCAAGGTGGCTTTTTCTTCTGGTTCTTTGGAAAACTGTTGGAGAGATTTCTCCTCCTAAACCCTAAGCAGTTACTTTTGCCTTAGATTTTTCACCCTATAGGGTCCATATTTTGTCCCTATTTAGACAGTACACAACATGGCTTGGTACTTTTTGACTGGTCCTGTCCTATAACCAGCCCTGCAGTTGGTATGCATCTTGTAGAATGTGCAATTTCATGTTATGCAAATGTAGTAACTGTAGATTATGCAAATAAAGTCACTATCGCTTACTATGCAAATGAAATGTCTGTGCTCTTATCAAAAAGGGATTGGTCATTTCATAACCTGTGTGGGAAGGATGAGCTTTGAAATAAATGATGAGCTTGTATATATAGTCTACCACAGTTTCTTATATAGAAGGCAGACAGACACACAATGGGAAAGGGAAGACTCAGACATAAAGGAGGCAAAGAACTTCTGAAAGTCTTGTAATATGGTCAAGGGCTGTAACACTGAGTGGTGATAGGCTAGGAGGGTCTGTGCAGCAGAATTGATGCACACCACGTGGTCAAGAGGAGTCTGTCCTGAGGTGGCTGAGAGCAAAGTTGTCCTCAGTGGGTGGAGGGAAACCTGCACAGCTGAACTGGAGCATCCGCAGCATATAGAGTACTTACTTACACAACAGAGAGGAGCTGAGAGAGCCTCCCAGGCTTTGCTTGCCTGCTTTCTGGTCCTGATTCTGACTGTAGCCCAATGATTCTCATCTCTTGAATTGTACTTTGTTACTTCTTTAATCAACTCCTTAATTTTAAGTATGAGCAGTGAGCTCTTAAGTCTTTCTCAAATTCCAGAATCTAACTGATATTTTACCATTACTAGATCTTTCCCTCAGTTGCTAACCACAATGCCAATAGTCTGAACCCACCTGTTGTAGGAAGAAAGACGGGACAGTCTGTTTCTGTAAAGATTTCAGCCTTGGAAACCTATGGGGGCTGTTTTACTCTGGCATGTTGTTAGAAGGAGTCAGTTCTTGGAAAATGACTTGATGTTTGGAAAGGTGGGAGGGTCAGGGAAGAAGAGGAAGATCCTTAACTCAGAAATGGATCAGATGGTGAATGTAGCAATGGGCTTGAGTATATTGGGAATGATGAGGGTGACACAAGGAAGGAAAAATCTCAGATCTGTTCTTCATAGGTTTGCCAGAAGTTGCAGTCAACTTGACAGCACCCAAGAACAATAAGATTGCTGTGAGTCAGAATCATTCAACTCAATCGCAGAGGCTTTGATTTGGTTTTGGATGAGGTTTTCATCTCAATTTAAACCAAATTAATGCTTCTTCATTAAATGATGCTGTATTGTTCAAGACATTCTTAACAGCAGTGGTAACTTAATGCAGTCCAGACCCCTTCACCATCTTAAAAATTATTAGGCTTTGCTGATTCAGTTTTTATTTGTTTATTTACATGTATTGTTTTGGAAGTTAAAACTGAGACCATTTTAAAAGACAGCACTATCTAAGTCTGCCTTCCAGTACTCTGAGGATGATACCATCATGCATCACGTCGTCCCAGCTCACAAGTGAGAATGAAAATGAAGGAGGCAAGTCAAGTCTCCATTTGGCTCTGAAAATGCTGTTGACCTGGCAGAATGCCACTGCTTATCAGGCAGTCTTCTCTTTTCCCTGAGTCCCATAGAGCTTACATGACAAGTATGTGAGTGCCTTACACCTTTCTAGTAACACTCCTTTTACCACTCCCTACTCACGGCAATTTCTCACAAAATGTTCTCTTTTTTTAAAAAAAAAAATTATTTTATACTGATTTACGTACAAAAGTCATAAAGTTCGTGTACATTGTTTTTCCACACCGGGTCTTTCCCCTTTCCTTTACCCATCCCTCCTTCCACCCATCAAATTGTGTGACCCTATGACAAAGTATTCTTGATGGATTAATTGCCTATCTGATATCTATTTTAAAAAAGGTCCTTACTCTTCCTTCCTCTTTTATTTGTCCTTTCCTTTTTCCATCTCTTCTTTTTCCTATCCTCTTTTCTTCCTTTAGTCTTCCAACTGTTCCCTCATTTCAGATCCTGGTAACTGATAATCTTTGTTTCAGTGGATTTGCCTGTTCCTGGCATTTCATGGAAGTGGGATTGTACAACATTTGCCCTTTGTGGTCGTTGGTAGCCTAACGGGTAAAGAGTTGAACTGCCAACCCTAAAGCACGAGGTTTGAACTCACCAGTTGCTCTGTGGGTGAAGATGAACAGTCTCCTCTCTTGGGATTTACTGCCTCTGAAAATCTGTTGGAGGGTCAGCAATGAGTTGGTTCCAACTCAATGGTAAACAACAACAGGAATATAAGGGAGTTCTGATGGCCTAGTGGGTAAAGAGTTGTCAATTTGAATCCACCAGCTGCTTCATGGTGAAAAATATCACACAATTTGTTCCTGTGCAATTCACTGTCTCTGCAGAACCACTGGAGGATCAGGTATTAAGAGGTTCAGACTTGATATCATATAACAACAACAACAACTTAGGGATATGCCACATTTTGTTTTTCTACTCATCTGTTCATGGGTGTCTATGTTGTTTCTACCTTTTGGCTACTTTTTTGAACTATAATAAGAATGTTGCTCTTTTTGCAATTCAATAGTGTCACAATGAACAGACATGCACATGTGCAGACATATGTCTGTGTGAGTCTCTGTTTTCAAATTCTTCAGGTATATACCAGGTTCTGATGGACTCCTTTTTTTGACAAAGTAAAATCTGAATTTGTGCGGGATGATGCCATATCCAGTTAAAAATGTCACCTTCTTGTATTTTCTTGGTGCTAGGAGACTGGCTATAAGCTCCAGATCCTGTGAGATATAAGTACTAGGAGGGGCTTTAAGAAAATGTATTTTTTCTCTAATCCAAAGATAGTCCAAGAGCTTTTCTAATTCTTTAGTTATTTGTTAAAAGATCAAGACACCAGCTCGTAGTGACCTTCCATTCAGTTTCTGAGGCTGTAAATTGCATGGGAGATTTCTCATCTTCTTCTTGGAAGCCACTGGTGGAGTTGAAACTCCAGAGGGTCTCAGCCTTTGGCTTAAAAGCATAACTCCCTATGGTCTACACCACTAGAGCTTCTCTATTATAATATTATTTCCTTTTAAAATAAAATTACAGGTTCTTTTAAAAAAATTTTCCCTGCTTTGCTTGCTTTCTTTTTTCTTAGAAAATGATTTAAAACTAGAAACACAAGTGCTTTTACTAAGTTGACAATAAGTAATAGTTATTTTGCATCAAGAATAAAATAACCATTATTTCCATTTATTGTCATAAAAGCATCGATGTCTCAAAGCAAATAATATTAGAACACCTTTTACAGAGACTGTGAGGTTGGCTTTTTTGTTGTTTTTGGTATTTTCTAGTCATGATTTTAGTGAAAGTTTATAGAAAGTTTCTTTGTTTGGCTCTACAAAGCCCTCTTGGACAACTTTATGGAATATCCCATTCAGACCTCTGATAATTTTTGTTACATGAAATTCCAAATTGAAGTTGCTTATTTTAATGGCTCTCTTTTTGTTTCCCTTTCAAAGGTGACTTCCAGGAAAAGCAGCTCTTAATTGAGATATTCAACAGGATTGGTGGAGAGGCTCTTCAAAAAGAGAGATAAGATAGTCGTGACTAGTGGATATCCTTTTCCTCTTTCTCCTTCCTCTCTTTCTGCTTGGAACACGGTTACAATTTCTGTACGTGGAGAAGCCAACCTGAAGCCCTGGGGAAGATCATCCACACGGGGCATGGTGGAACGAGAAAAGACCTGGGATCCTTTCAGTGACATCCCTGGTCTCAGCATCTGCCTCCATCTTCTGATATTCCAGCTTTTCATAGGCAGAAAAATTAACACCCAATTTGGGTAAACATCTATGAGGAAAGTGAAACCAACGTCCTTCTTGGAGACAAGGATAGTGGAACTTCATCTCACATGCTTTGAGCATGTCAGGAAGGACCAGTTTTTGAAAGACATCAGGCTTGGAAAAGTGCAGGTTAACATAGGAGAGGAAGACCCTCAACATGACGAACTAACTTAGTGGGCATGATGAATTGAGAGCAAGGGGCTCAAGAATGTTGGAGATGGTGAGGATGGCACAGGGTAGATCTGTTTTTCATAGACTCATTATGAGTCATAGTGAATCAAAGGCACATAACAGCAATGATAACAATAACTATACCAGTCACTGTCAAGTTAATTCTCTTTTAGCAACTCCCCATTTATCACGGTAGAACTGTGTAGTCCACAGGGTTTTTAGTAGATGAATATATAGAGATATATATTCTTTGTTACATATGACACCAAATAATCTTAAATGACATGTGTGGAAACTATAAAATATCCTGGAACCAAACTCTAACCTCAAGAGATAAAAGTAGGCAGAGGAAAGGAGAACTTGGATGTCAAGAGTCAACTACTTGGTGAAGTAACTTCATAACTGAAACACAGGGAACAGGTATTTGGGTGCCCAGTCTTGTTTATTGCCTCCTTGTCTGATTAACTTAGCAGCCAGTGCCCTCCCTCTGATAGGCAAGTCCTAGTCACTTCCATCATAGGATAGAGTGCCCTTCTTGGGTAGTCCGATGGCTACCTTAGAAACAAAACCAGTTCCTGTTTTGAGTCAACTCCAACTGATGTAGACCTCACATCTGTCAGAGAGCAGGGCTTCGCTTACCAGGGCTTTCTTCTAAGGCACCAGTGGTTGGATTGTCAGTCTTTTAATTAGCACAGCTGAACACCTTATAAATGTTTGCACAACCTAAAGACTCCATGAGGGGGACAATAAAACCCTGTGACTTAGACACTCATGAGAGAGAAACTGAACCCCTAAAGCATTGACAGAACTGTCCTGGTAGTGAAGCAAGACATTGCTTGTCCTTGAAGAATAAAGGCAGAAAATCAAACCTAGAAATAGTCTTTTTGCTTCTTAAAATACTAACAAAACAATAAAATTCTCAGAGTATCTAGATTCTTTAAATCTCCTAATTTACTGTGCTATAAAAGAAATAGGAAATGACAGGACTTTATGTCTGTAAAAAATCTATTCCTATAAATATGTAGACACAGTACAGCAAACCTGAGTTTGCTTTCCTCATGAATTCTGTGGTGTGTATGTGTGTTGCCACGAATTTGCTTTCTTTTCTGGTCATTTGAGATTATTGATTTCCCCTTCTCCTGTTTCTCCAAGGGCTGGTTAGTGAACCATTTCCCAGCGCTCACGGCACCATTTAAAAATTATTACACTGTGTCTTCATTTTAAAGATTTTCTTTTTGGTCTCTCTCTCTCTCTTTCTCCCCCTCCCTCCCTCCCTCCCCCCCCCCATCTTTCTTGGGTGTATGACTTTTTCTGTAATATTCCTTCCAACTGCCTTCTCCTGGATTCTAAAATAGCCACAAAATCAATAGTTGTGCTGAATGAGTTAGAGAGAGTTATTTCTTTCTTTTGCCTCACAACCCAAAGATTCTGGGGCAAAGAAAACCACTGTGTAGTCTTTTGACTTCAAAGTAAAATGCTAAATTACACATTAGTTGGTGCATAAATTTGCATGTTGATATAGACAATCCCAACCACTTTAATAGCATCCCAGATTAGCAAAGACAGATGCTTACAGGCACATACAGTCTGGCAGGCAGAGACTCACAACCAGAGACCAGAGAGCTCCACTCAGGCATGTGGATGCTCATAAAGCAAGGGGATCCAGAAGGGTGCAGATGCTCCTAGAGGAAGTGAGGGGGCGTGCGGAGGTGACCAGAAGATCCCTAACCCCTGTTCTTTTCTACTCTTAGATTGGGTCCTGATGGGGTGTGAAGGAATAAGAAGAGATGACTTGTAAGAGCTAGAGGTCCATGAGAAGATCAACAAGTATTCTGTGGCCCTAAAGAGATTTAAAACCAAAAACCCCACTGCTGTTGAGATGGTTTTGACTCAAAGCAACCCTTCTTGAGATTTCTCAGGCTGTGATTCTTTTGAGAGGGAGAATGCCCAGCTTTCTCCACAGAAAGGCTGATGAATGCTTACTGCTGACTGACCTTTTGTCTAGCAGTTCGAGTGATACATTACACATCATATCACCAAACTCAAATTCACTGCTGTCTGTCAAGGTGATTCTGACCCATGTTGTTGTTGCTATGTGCCGTCGAGTCGCTTGTGACTCATAGTAACCCTATGTACAACAGCCTTAAACTCTGCTCTGTCCTGTGCCAATCGCACTGTCTCTGACACTCCCATCCCGATTACCCCAGTCACTGAATCAATCCACCTCATAGAGGGCCTTCCCCTCCTGCACTGTCCCTCCGCCCTCCCAAGCATGATGTCCCTCTCCAAGGACTGGTCTCTCCTCACAACATGTCCAAAGTATGTTAGACGGAGCCTCAGAGTCCTTGCCTCCCAGGAGCCACCCAGTTTAACCCTTTCCAGGACCAATCTGTCTGACTCATAGTGGTCCTATATTGAGCTTCTGACCCTAAATACTCTCAACTGGAGGAGACTGTCCACCTTTCTTCCTAGGAGTGACTGGAGGATTTGAACTGCCAGAGGTGTGCAGCCTTTAGGTTAACAGTGCACCATCACCAAAGCACCTCTCCACCAGGGCTCCTCAAAGGAGCTATAGTTTTACTGTAAAAGGAGCTCTGGCAGCCTAGTGGGTAAGGAGTTGTGCTGCAGCCCAAAATTAGGTGGTTTGAACCTACCAGATGCTCTGTGGGGAGAAAAATGGGCTATCACCTCCCATGTGATTTATAACCTCTAACAACTTACTGGAGGGTCAGCCTTGAGTTGGTTTGTTATGTGTCCACATAACAACATTGGAAGGAGAGGTGGGTTGGCTCTTACAGGGTGTTTCCCAGTTTAGTTTATCAGTTGTGCTTGTTGTGCTTTTCCTCCCTGTGCATTCCTCAGCTAAGGCATTCTAGCAAGTTTTAACTATCTGCTCTTCTAGACCTCTTTGACACTCAGCAATGATCAGGCCATAAAGGAAGATTTCACACAGAGGTGATTTGTAAACCAGAGCACCAAGGCTCTGATTTACTGGGGAAAGTAGACTTGTCATGAAGACCAGGGTGTTTATTACTGGAGGATCAAAAAAGGAGATGAAATCTCTAATCTAGGGCAGAGATATACATGCCCAGCAGCCTTGGAATGCAATCTTCAATACATAGTCTAGGACTCTCATTTCCTAATATTTTATTCCTACCACTTTTGGGGGTTTTGTGTGTACTTAAGTTGGCTGCTGCATAATCAATAGTTTTGAATGTCAAGGAATGTTGTCCATTAACCAAACATTTGTTGTTGTGGTGGTTGTTGGTTGCCGTCAAGTTTAGTATGATTCCTATTATTAGATTTCCAATAAATCTCAGATGCTATAAAGTGATGAGGTATTTTCTCAGAGGCAAAAATGAACAAGACACAGGGCCGGTCCCTGAAAACTATCTCCATGAGGAAAGGGGGATTGTGTAGACCCACATAGCTGCACCCTGCAAGAAAATTACTTAAAGGAATTGTCTAAAAATGCTACAAAGGATGAAACACTGAAGCTGTTTGCTGAGCTCCAGGAAGGCTGATTCGCAGAGGAGGTGGCATTTAAGCTCAAACATACGGAATGGTGAGGATTTTAACAAGCAGAAGTGTTCAGGCAGTGATAGGGAGGAAATGAGGAAGAGGGAAGGAAAGATAGCAGAGAGGTGGCACATGGCAAGGACAGGGGATCATGTGGTGCATGCACATTTTGTTCAAAGCTTCAGCTGGCTCACGTTGGACATAGCATCAAAAAAGACTAAAATTAGAAGGGACCATCATGTTTGCTAGAGCAGAGAGTCACTGAAAATGAGGAAAAAATCTCAGTGAGATGGATTGATAGAGTACCTACAATCGACTCAAATATACCAACAACAATGGTGCATAACTGGGCATTGAATCTTTCTGTTCACAGATCTAAGCCCTGTCATGAACTGGAACTGATTCCATGGCATTTATTAACTATAATGTGTCCAGGCATGTTGAGGTGTGGTAGATAGAGGACATTTGAGGTGGAGGCAGAGTGGTAGCAGAGCTGGAACATCTGTTGAGACTGTAGAGTGAGGATATTTATTCTCATTATCGACTTCCAATATCACTATGCTTCATATTCAATTTGATGGCATCTAACAACAGCAACAATATGAACTATGCCAGCAACTTCACTTGGTGGGTACTGGACACTCACAGATGTCTACATGAGGGAGGGCTGTGAACTGAACTCTTAAGAAGGAGGATTAATTTGGCCTCAGTAGACAGGATGGGCTGAGAAAGAAGAAAATTGAAGATGAGGAGGCCCGTGTGGAGGTTGGCACAGAATACCAACTGAGAAATAATGAGGACCAAGTGGCCCAATCTGTAGGGAGTTGCATTGTTAACCCAAAGGCTGTGCCTCTTCGGTGGTTCAAATCCAACAGTGGCTCTGAAGGAGAAAGATGAACAGTCTACTCTTGTGTGATTTAAAGCTTGAGAAACTCAACAGAGGGTCAGTTCTGAGTTGATTCCATCTTAACAGCAATGAGTTGAAACTGAACATGAACTATTTTTGTTGTTACCGCTATGTTGCATCAAGTTGAATACAACTCATAACATTATGAACAACAGATCTAAATCCTGTCCTATTCAATACCATCCTCATAATTTCTAACACACTTGAACCCATTCCTACAGGCTCTACATCAATCTTTCTTGTTGAGGGTCTTCCTCTTTTTCATTGACCTCCATCTTTCCAAATATGATGTTTTTTTTTCCCAAGGAATAACCCCTCCTAACAACATATTCAAAGTATTTGAGATGGAGCTTCACCATTCTTGCCTTTAAGGAACATTTTGGCTGTACCTTCTCCAAGACATATCTATTTGTTCTTTTGTCAGTTCAGGGAGTATTCAGTACTCTTCTTCAGCAGAATAATTCAAAGATATCAATTTTTTTTGTCATCCTTATCCATTGTCCAGCTTTTAGACACATAGCAAGTGATTAAAAAACTCATGGCTTGAATCAGGCACAAAGTGCCTAGTTAATTTTCAAAGTGGCATCATTGCTCTTCAGTACTTTGTTTTTGTTGGGTACCACTGAGTGGGAACCAACTCATAGTTGACCCTCCCGTGGGTTTTTGTAGACAGTAAATCTCATAGGAGGAGATTACCCATCTTTATCCCACAGAGTAGGTGCTGGATTGGAATTTGTTCCATCACATTGACAGTGAAATTCCTTAACACTAAGCAATCCAGGAGAGGTCTTTTACAGTAGACTTTCCCAATGCAACATGTCATTTGATCTCTTGACTGTTGGTGTTGATTGTAGATCCAAGCAAGATTAATTCATTGAAAATTTCAATATTTTCTCCATCTACCATGATGTTTCCTATCCGCTCAGCAGTGAGTATTTCTGTCTTTTTGAGGTTGAGATAGAATCCATATTGAAAGCTGTAGTCTCTGATCATCTTCAGCAAGTGCTTTTACTTTCAGCAAGCAAGGTTGTATCATCTGCATAATGCAGATTGTTGATGAGTCTTCTTCCAAACTTGATGTCACATTTTTCTTCATAGAGTCCAGCTCCTTGAATGATTTTCTCAGCATCAATTTGCTCAGATTGAATAGGTGTGGAGAAAGGATACAGTTCTGAAGCATACCTTTCTTCATACAGTGCTTCCTTGCTCTATTTGGATAGCAGTTTCTTGGTCTAGGTTTCATATGAGCATGCTTAGATGTTCTGAGATCCCTGCTGAGGCCCAAGGCCTTTTCTGAGCTTAGATTGGTGCCACTGCCAAGCCTGAACAAGGACTCTAAAATGCAACTGAGGGCTTGCCTTAACACTGACAAGACAGAATCACTAAGTCCTGATAACAAGCTAAAAGAAAGCAGAAGGATGAGTCAGACACTAGCACTGATTGAAGAGTCTAGTAAGCTCTTGACATGTATTAACTTTCTTGATCATCATAACTCATGAAGGAAGTACTGTTATTACTCTATTTTGCAGCTCAGCAAACTGAGGTACAGAGATAAAGTAATTTCTCTAATTTTGCAGAGCTGGTCAGTGGAGAAATAATTCCAACTAGGGTTTCAAAAAGGTCTTCTATTCCAATCCTTCCCACACTGGTTTATTCCAACTTCTGAGTTTCTTCTTATTCATTTATCCAGCTAAAATGCTGTCTCCTTCTCATCTTTGCCCATTCAACAAACATGTGCTGGGTGAGATGCCCTCTGACTCACAGAAGCAAGTGGAAAGTCATCTGAGAACTGGATCCAAATCCATTTTTATCACTGAATCAATACTAGTTGTGTTTCAGAAAAAAATAACATAAAACTAGCAACATATTCATACTGGATTTAAAAAAAATTACTTTCATATCAGGAGCTGGTATCACGATTAAGGTTGCATTTTATTTATGACTTTGTTAAGCTAGAAACAAAGCAAAACAAATCCTGCTTAAAATATCTTTCATGCTTTCATGTGCCAGTAGAAAGTCATTTTTCATACCAGTATACTTTCTGAATACGTGAATATTTTAATAATCAACCTAATCTTAACTCAGTGGCATGGCCTCTTGCATCTGGGGCTAAGGCTGAGCTGATCTAGGGAGATTAGAGCCCATCTTCCTTCTCCAGCACTGGCCTGCAACTCTCACTGCATCTCTTTGATTCTCAGGGTTACACTCTGGATTTATTATCTTCCTTGAGGTTTTCTTTTTTTCACACTGAAACCACAGCCAGGAAAATTCTCGATCAGAGTTGAGGTACTATAAAGATAATCATAGTGTTGCTTTCTTAAACACATGATATGCCAGCAGCTCTCCCAGTGACGGAATGCAGGTTTATTGTGTAATTACAGCTCTGTCTCCTACGAGTAAGGAACTAATTTCAGAAAAAAAGCCCAGAAATGCTGGCATTTTTAAACTAATAGGCATTTTATGGCTTGCTGGCAACTGCTTTCATTGCTCTAATAATTGGAATAGTTGCGGCAGTAACACTCAACTCCTCCGATATATTATGAACAAGAGCAGAGTGTGCAGAGTCAGTGAAAAGGGATCACATAAATGCAAAAATGTGCACGTGTGTGTGCTTACAATGATTTATAAGAGATTGTACATGTGTGCATATGTGCATGTGAATATATGCAAGAAATTGTGGGGGGGTATGTGTGTATAGTGTGTGTGTGTGTGTGTGTGTGTGTGTGTGTGTGTGTCTGGGTCCCAAATACTTCAGCAGTGAAAAATCTCTCCTGCTAGAAGGTAGTGAGTTATGGCGAGGACTTCTTGTCTCTGCTATAGAATAATAATCTTCGTGTTTTTACAGAAGACTCTCAACAAGACAGATTGACACAGTGATGGACTCAAGTATACTGGAGATGATGAGGACAACATAGGATAGGACAGGGTTCAGATCTGCTGTTCATAAGGTCACTATGAGTCACAGTCGACTTGATGACAATATTGGAAGGGTCCCAGCTCTTCTGAAAATGGCCTTCACCCCCCCCCCTTTGCCCTGTGCTATGGAGCTATGTTGCCAACCCCAAAGGCACACAGTTAGAATCCACCAGCTCCTCTGTGGGAGAAAGATGGGTAATCACTTCCTGTGCGATCTACTGCCTCGAAAACCCCACTGGATTAGCTATAGGTAGGTACCAGCTTGAAGATACACAACAACAACAACAGAAACAAAAACCAGAGGTTCTGCCATTTACCAGTTCCAGCTCCTTTTATTGTTTTGAAACAGTTAAGGGTACAGCTGCAACCCGAAAGATTGATGAATTGAACTGCAGCTTTGAACAGTTGGGGAGCCCTCATGGCATAGTTCAGTCCAACCTAAAGGCAAGCCTCAAAAGATTAAAATGAAAATAAATTTTAAAATAATGCTGCTCTAAAAAAATACTGCTTTATGGGAGATGGGCAGTTTCTCCCCATGGTTATTTACAGCCTTGGACACAGGATGGAAGGTCTCTATAAACCAAAATAGACTCAACAGCAATAAGTCTGACTCCCCCTCCCCAGTTTGACACCCTGCTGAAAATTTGCATTTCTACCTCAGATTTACTGCATCAGAATGTAGTTTGACAAGATCTCAAGTTGATTCTTTTTTAAAAAAATTATTACTGGTTTGCTTACAAAGTTCATATACATTGTGTTTCATGCTATTCTTCAATCACATTGTGTTTCATACAATCATTCTCATGCATTATGTTTCATAAAGTTAATCACCATTGGACCTTGCCCATCACTACCCTATCTTTTCACCTGGGTCCTTCCCATTTACTTCCCTCCCTTCCCCACCAAACTGTGTAACCCAAGTTGATTCTTACCTATGTTTTCTGCTGCCAGAAGTGAATTCTAACTCAGCAACCCTGTGTCGAGTGGAACAAAACTCTTCCTGATCCTGCACCCCCCAGAATCACTGCTGTTTCTGAGCTATTGTTGCAAACACCGAGTCAACCTATCTTATTCAGGATCTTCTTTTCTGCTGGTCCCTCTACTTTACCAAGCACAATGCCATTATTTATAACCATGGATTTTAAAAAAACACCTGGGATTTTGTGCAAATGTAGATTTGTATTTGGTATATCAAAGAAGGGTGACCCAACTGAGTGCGGAAACTACAGAACAATCTCATTGATTTCACATGCAAGCAAGATTCTACTGAAGATTACCCCAAAACGACTGAAACAGCACATCAGTAGAGAACTGCCAGAAGTCCAGGCTGGATTAGAAGGGGTCGTGGTACTAGGGATATTGTAGCTGATGTTAGATGGATCTTAGCCGAAAGCAGAGAATACCAGAAGAATGTCTATCTGTGTTTCATTGATTATGTAAAGGCATTTGACTGTGTGTATCATAAAAAACTGTGGCTGACTCTGAGAAGAATGGGAATCCCAGAACATTTAATCGTGCTAATGCGAAACCTATACTTGGCCCAAGAGGCAGTCGTCAGAACAGAGCAGGGCAACACTGCATGGTTCAAAAGGGAAGGGCGTATGCCAGGGATGTATCCTATCTCCATACCTTTTCAACCTGTATGCAGAGCAGATTATCCAAGAGACTGGGCTCTATGAGGAGAAGCATGGCGTTAGGATTGGTGGAAGATCTATCAACAATCTGCGTTATGCAGATGACACAACCTTGCTCGCTGAAACTGAGGAGGACCTCATGCACTTACTGCAGAGGATCAAGGACTGCAGCCTTCAGTATGGACTGAGGCTCAATGTCAAGAAGACAAAGATTCTCACCACTGGACCAATGGGTAGCATCAGGATGGATGGCGAAGAGATTGAGATGTTCACAGCTTCAGTTTGCTCGGCTCCACAGTCAACACTCTTGGCACCAGCAGCCAGGAAATAAAAAAACGTATTGCAATGGGAAAGTCTGCGGTTAGGGACCTCTCTAAAGTACTCAAGAGCAATGGTGTCTCTCTGGAGACTAAGGTGCCCCTGATACAGGCCATGGTCTTTGCAATCACTTGTTATGCATCAGAGAGTTGGACAGTGACTAGGAAGAATAGAAGGAGAATTGACGCCTTTGAGCTGTGGTGTTGCAGAAGAGTATTGAATGTTCCATCACTGTCAAGAAAACAAACAGATCCATCCTGGAGAGGGTTAAACCAGGCTACTCCTTGGAGGCAAGGATTCTGGGGCTTCGTCTGACATACTTTGGACATGTTGTAAGGAGAGACAGGTCCTTGGAGAGGGACATCATGCTTGGTAGGGTAGAGGGACAGTGCAGGAGGGGAAGACCCTCTATGAGGTGGACTGATTCAGTCACTGGGGTAATTGGGATGGGTGTGTCAGAGGTAGTGAGATTGGTACAGGATAGAGCAGGGTTTAGGGCTGTTGTACATAGGATCGCTATGAGTCGCAAATGACTCGACGGCACATAACAACAACAAACAACAACATATCTGAAGCAGTGAAAAGCGGTGGAAGCAGTGAGGAAACCCACCTAGTGATTCTGGGAGAGATCGTGAGCTGCTAATTTCATGAAAGACTCAAATTTAAAAACTCTTTGCCATTGAGATGGATCTGACTTATAGTGACCTTCAAGCAGCTTTCCAAGGCTGTAAACCACGCTTTCTTTCAGAGCCACTGTTGGATTTGAACTGCCAAAGAGGGGTTAGTAGCCCAACTCTTTAGAAAGTACACCACCAAAGTTCCACAAAGACTACAACCAAAAAAAAAGTTCTATAGAGTAGTTCTACTATGTAGTATGGGGTCACTATCAGTCAGATATTATCCTTCTGTTCTTTTCTGCTTTTATCCAAGACCGATCTGACATCAGCAGTGATATCTTTGGTGCTATGGCTTCTTCTAAGTCCAGTCTTAATTTCTGGCAGTTTCCTGTAAAGGTACTATTTTTTTTTTTAACCTATCTGAAAATGCCATTTATTTGCTGCTAATTCTACTAGTCAAATTTTTTCATTATATTAATTTTAATAAAATTTTATACAGACTTTGGATTTCCATTCATTCATTGTTGCACTTTTCTCCCTGCCCACCTCCCCCCAACCAGTTTGTTCTTCTCTTTGAAACATAAAAGAAAAATTCATTCATTTTTATACAATCCCTGCCCCCCAAGTCCACTCCACTATGCAACCTTTGTTCTGGACTCCTGTCATAACAATGCCTAATTATAGATCCCTTTTAAACAGGATTTTATTTGAAGGTGATATTGTTCAATTTTTACACATTTTTTAAATGTGTAATTTCAGCATTATGTTGGATCACTTTTTTGGGGAATGGGAACAAATATGGATCTCCTCCAGTCAGCTGAATAGGTAGCTATCTTCTAAATTTCTTAGCATAAACTTATCCAGAGTTGCATTTCTTTGTTGAAACCGGTCAGTTTGTAGTAGTAGCTTATATGTTAAGTATTAAGAGAAACTATTTCATATGTTAGCAATAGAGAAAGCATTTTGTTCTGACAGCCATTTTAAGAAATGTATGACTCAATAATTTTAACAATAACATGTTCTGCTGAGTTTTGTGTTCTAGTACATACTAACGCAGAATAGTTAGAACTCCCTGACTACATTCTGCACCTGGCCCGGGGCCTGGACACCCATGAAAAGTCGGAAACAATAATGATTCCTAATTGTGAAGAAATCTCAAGTGCCAACTGCAATAGACTTTGTGTAACCTTCATGCTCAGGCTCTGTTTATAAACCCAATCTTTCCTTCCCCTTAAGGTCAGACCTCTTTAAGCATTAGGTGACGTTTTTGACAGTGCACAGTAAAGAGTTTTGTTAGTCCCTAAGTTTTGACTGAGGATTTATAATCTTACATTTCTGCTGTAACAAACTGGTATCCTATCAATTCCTGGGGCCTTGTTTTTTGCCAGTGTTTTCAACACAGCTTGAGCTTCTTCCTTAATTACCATTGTTTCTTGATCATATACTACTACTTACAACGGTTCTGTGTCAATCAATTGTTTTTAGTTCAGTGACTCTGTATATTCTTACCATCTTCTTTTAATGTCTTCTGGATCATGAAAAAAAATTGCTCATAGTGTCATTTAGTATTGCAACTCAAGACTTACATGTCCTTTTCTACCTTGTGAAAGGCTAAGCGAGTCCTTTTCTCGAGTCCTTTTCTCTTAATGTTCAAATTCCAGCTCTTCGTACATTTAGTTACAATACTTTATCTTTTCATACTGCTCTTTTAAATCTTCTCTTAATCTCATTTACTTTATTCCTTCCTCCCCTCCCTTACTTCTCATAATGCTAGTACAATTTTCAGAGTCATTTCTGATCTCCATTTTGCATGTTAAATAGACAGAAGAAACTCTATTTGTGTTTTATTGACTAACATTTAGAAGAATGGGAATCCCAGATCATTTAATTGTGCTCATGAGAAACCTAGAACTAGATGCAGAAGAGCTGTTGTCCAAACAGTGCAAAGGAACACTGTATGAATTAAAATCAAGAAAGGTGTGCATTAGCACTACATCTTTCTGCATATTTGTTCAATGTGTATGCTGAACAAGTCATTGGAGAAACTAGACTTCATGAAGAATGTGGTATCAGAATCAGAGGAAAACTCATCAACAACCTGATTATGCAGATGATGCAAGCTTGCTCATTAAAAGTGAAGAGGACTTACCCTTATTTACTGTTGGTGGGAGTGTAAAATTGTGCAACCACTAAGGAAGGCAGTATGGCCCTCTCTCAAAAAGTTGCAAATAGAAATACCATTTAACCCAGCAATTCTCCTGCTGGGAATATACTCTAAAGAAATCATAACCACCACCCAAGCAGATATCTGCACACCTGTGTTTATCGTGGCTTTGTTCACAACAGCAAAGAGTTGGAAACAACTCAAGTGCCCATCAACAAACTAATGGCTAGAGAAGCTATGATATATTCACACAATGAAATACTATGCAGCATTGAAAACAAGGAACTCATGAAATATTATTTAAAATTAGTGACCCTGGAGGACATTATGCTGAATGAAATATCTCAGTTACAAAAGGACAAATACTGCATAGAGCCACTGTTATAAAGTGGGACTGACATTGGAGTTGGGGTAAAACTAAGAAGGGATAATGTATACTGTATTGAAACAGATGAGGGATAAACAGTTTCGGAGGAATATATGATGAATATATGATTAGGTATTATTGTCAAGAGTCCAGAATGAAAGCTGCATAGTGGATTGGACAGGAGTGGGGTAGGAGAGAGATTGTATGACAATAAAATAATTTTTCCTTCACTTTTTAAAGAGAAATGTGAACTAGGGGGAGGGGTGGGCCGGGAGGAAAGTGTACAACAATTAATGAATGGAAATCCAAAGTCTCTGTAAACTTTCATTAAAATTTAAAAAAATTTAAAAACCACATACACCAAAAAAACTTTGCTGCAAAAGCTTAGAGTCTGACCTTCATTATGGATTATATCTCAACATCAAGAAAAAATACCACTAGGCCAATACACAGCAACATTATGATACATGAGGAAAAAAATAAAGTTCATTTCTATTTACTTGGATTCAAAATTAGCACCTTTGAACAAATAAAAAAGACATGTTGCATTGGGAAAAATCTACTGCCAAGGACCTCTCCAAAGTGCAAAAGAACAGTGATGTTGTCTTAAAGACTCAAGTGCACCTGATCCAAGTCATGGTCTTTTAAGTTACTTAATATGCCTCTGAAATTGGATAGTAAATAAGGATAACAGAAGATGAATCCTTGTCTTTAATTTGTTGTACTGGAAAAAAGTACTGAATACTCCATAGACCACCAAAAGAACAAACAAATGTCTTGGAGAAAGTGCAATCTAGGGACTCCTTGGAGGTAAGGATGATGAAGCTTTGTCTCACTGATTTTAGGCATCTTGTTAAGCAAAGCAACTCTTTGGAAAAATACATTGGCTTGGGAAAGGAGGAAGATTAACAAAAGAGAGGACCTTCAACAATGTGGATTTAAAAAGTAACTCTAACAATGAGCTCAAGTATATCAGAGATGAAGAGGATGGCACAGGATAGGGCAAAGTTCAGATCCATTGTTCATAGGGTTGCTGTGATTCGTAGTTGACTCAAAAGCACCTAACAACATGAGTCAGAAATCAACTGGATGGTACTTAACAACAGCAATTCCTTTTTATTACAAATCTTAAAACATGAAGCAAAAATTGTATAAAATGGCTTGTTTTTTATCTCAATTATCTTGTTCCTATTTTACAGAGAGGAGACAACCAAAACTGTGTAGGTGCTTAATATCCTTTTCATTTTGATGGCATAGCACATAAATTGTTGATAAAAGCCTTTGAAGATAGGTGAGGATGTGCAAGGGGTGGGGTAAGCACCGGGTTGTACAATTTGATGGGTGGGTAGGGTGAGCGAAATGGGAATGATCTGGTGTGAAAAACAGTGTATGTGAATTCTGTAAATAAACTAGTATTTTTTTAAAAAAAGTCTTTGGAGAGTGAAATACCAACAGAAAGATTTAGTTCTCTGAGCATAGTTAAGAGTAATATGCATGGCTTCTTAATGGTATCAGCTTGTTTTTAGTTCCTGGCATGATTTCTCAAAGAATCTGTGGTTCTCAAGCATATCTTGCATTAAGATTACCTGAGCAATTAAAAACCAAAACAAAAACTCAAAACAACAAACCAAAACATAAAATATCTGTAAGCAAAAATCCTGACTTAACCAATCTGCAGTGAAGCCATCTGTTTGGTTTAAAGGCTCTGATGATTCTGATGATCTCAAAGACTGATAATCGTACTTTCAGACACTAGACTGTTGATTTTAAAAAGGCATCAGGTCGCCTGGGAACTTTCAAAAAACAATGAAGCAAATCTCCATTTGAGAATGAATAAATCAGAATATCTGGGACTGGAGCCAACACATTGAGCATTGATTAGAAATTCCAGGTGATTATAATGGACAGCCAAAGTTGAAATTGATTGTCTATATTTATGAGTTTATGCCAAGCTGTGTAGTGTAGATTTTACCTCAGCATCAACTTGATGTGTTTTTCCAAGGACTTGCCCCACTTAATAAGATGCCTAAAATTAGTGATGATTTATTTTCTTTATATATGATATCTTTGATGTCACTCTACAACTCATCTGAGTTTTGATCATGAATGTTCAATGTATTAAAACTACAGAAGAAGAAGAAATGAGATGGTTTTTAAATTTATGCAGGATATACTAAAGATTTTCTTTAGGTCTTCATAAATTTGTTTTCCATTTTCTTCAACTACAATTTGAACTTGCATGTGAGTAATTGAAGGTGTATTCCAAGTTGGCCGTTTGCCTTATTCTGACTGATGGCATGTACTTTTCAGCTTTCTACTATATTCCACAGATGTCGGGATCTGGTTCTTGTGTATCCCATCATGGAATGTCCATGTGTACAGTTGCCATTTTTGCAGCTTAAAGAAGATTTTGCAACCAATGAGCTGTTGTCATTGTTGTTATTGTTAGATGTTAGTCAGTCAACCATGACTCACAGTGACCATGTGAACAACAGATCTGAACTTTGTTCTATTCTTACCATCTCTAATATGCTTGAGTCCATGGTTACAGTTCCTGGGTCAACCCATCGTGTTGAAGGTTTTCCTCTCTTTCTTGGACTCTCTTCCCTAACATGATGTCTGTTTTCCAAGGACTGGTCCCTCTTAATAACATGTCCACAGTATGTGAGACAAAGTTTTACCATCTTTACCTCTAAGGAGACCCCTGGTGCAGTTGCTCCAAAACACTTCTTTGTTCTTTGGCAGTCCTTGGGATATTCAGAGCTCTTTTCCACTACCACATTTCAAAGGCATTGATTCCTCTTCTGTCGCTCTTACTCATCGTTCAACTTTCAGATGTATAGGGAATAACTGAAAAAAAAAAGGTTTGAATCAGGCACACTTAAGTCTTTAAACGGACAAAATACTCCTTAGTATTTTGGAGAGGTCCTTGACAATAGATTTTCCTAATGTAATAATACATCTTAAATAGTGATTGTGAATTCAGGTAAAAGGAAATAATTAACAACTTTGATCATTTCTGCATTTACCATAGTGTTGTCTCTTGGCCTAAAGGTGAGGATATTTGTTTTCTTGATGTTGCGATGTAATTAACATAAAAGGCTGTAGTCTCTGCTCTTCTGCTGCAAGTGCCTCAAGTTTTCTTCAGTTTTTGCTAGCCAGACTGTGCCATCTGCATAACTCAGGTTGTTGATAAGTGCTCCTCCAGTCCTGATGCCATATTCGTACTCATACAGTCCATGAATAAGTTAGTTGTTCATAATTATGTCATGTCATCTCCAAAAAAATTCATACAGCAAAGCTGTATTTTCCAACTACCAGTCCTTCTTTGTATGATTTGCTATGATTAATTAATCTTGATTAGTTAATGGTTGACCAATTTCAGACTGCAGTAGTTGCTAGAAATCCTCAACTTATTTATCCCTGGCTTTAATAGTTAGTATGTAAATTTGAAAAATAGTATTAACAGATCTTCCTTGTGTGTATATGAATCTTATCACTGACAGCATTGCACTTCAGAATATATCTTGAAATGTTCTTTCTATGAAGAATACAATATTATTCATTCTCACTTCGCTATTTTGGGCATTGTAGACAACATAATTATCCAATTTGAAATGACCAAAATGAATCCATTTTAATTCACTAATGTCTAAGATATTGATCTTCATACATTGAATTTTATATTTAACAATTTTCTGTTTCTCTGGGTTTATATTCTGTGTCCCAGTCATTAGTGGATATTTGTAGCTTTTTCTAGTCATTTAATCACACTACATTAGCAAATGGCAGTCTTTCATTGGATATAAGCTTTTTTCCAACCACACCATAATAAGAGATTCTACAGAGGCAGAATCTAATTGTGATTCCCTTCCTGAGGACCTTACCTTCTAGCATTTTAGCAGATAATGGTTTGCATAAAATGGCATTTCTCAATTCCTTTATAGCTTGGGTTCTAGATAGGAAACTTGCTCTAGCAATGAGGCAAAGGATGAAGGTTGAATATGTTGTTATCTCAATGAACCCTGTAATTTCACTGAATACACTGGGGTCTCAAAGTAATAAGGTCCACAGTAGAGAGGGGGGAAAGGTGGGTGTAGACACTAGAACAAGCAGCAGGACCAGAGCAGAGAGCTGAATGCCTTTATCTTTGTGAATCTTTTGTGATGGATTGTGACATCCCTAGCACTAAAATAGATCGGCCTTATAGAAATAGACAATTATATTGTGAAGGATACTAACTTACAATACCACAATGGATCTTCAGAGTCTCTCTTCTAATTCCCAGATCTCATATCTAAAGGAACTATGTGCCTTTAAAAAAATAACTTGTAATAGTTGTGAATTATAAATCGTTGTCTTCTTGTTTTTTTATTAAGGTGCCAACTCATAGTATACAGACAAAAGGTCAAAACTTTGTTGTGTCTTGCACCGTCCACATGATCTCTACCATAACAAAGCCCATTTTGTTAGTCACTGTGTTAATCCATATCATTAGAAGTCTTGTTTAACCTTCCTTAAAGAATTACACAGACATTTTTCAAAAGGATCTTTATTACCTTTGTACTAGGAAAAGAGGAATTTGAAGGTATTTTGACCCTGGCTTTGAGTTGAATCCCATGCATATGGGCTTATTAGCATTCTTCTTGATGTGAACCTTTTCTTGGCCAAAAATATTGTCATGTGGGATATCACAAGCATCTTTGTATACAGAATTTCCTGGGAATCCAGAAAGTTTCACTAGTCAAACTGGAGCTTATATTCCCACAATGATAAAGACTTTCAGCTTGCCTGTCTCACAGCACAGTGGGTCCATGGCTAGGATTATTGAAAGCTGGAAGACACAAGAAAATATCTTCTCTTAGACAGTTCTAAGAGAATCTGTCCCTACTTCTGCTCTCAATTTAGATGACTAGCCTCCGGAAAAGGAGCCCTGATGGTTAAACACTAAGCTGCCAATAGAAAGACTGGAAGTTCAAACCTACCAGATGTTCTCAGAAGATGAGACATGATAGTTTTCTCCTGTCATTTCAACTAAGGAAACTCTATGGCAAATTTCTGCTCTGTCCTATAGAACTGCTATGAGTTGGTATTAACCTGATGGCACTTGATTAACTCTGATTCATGCCAGGAGGGCAAATATTAGACGAAGAACTACATGAAATTCCAGAACCAGCTACCTCTTAATTGCAAACCACAACTGCATCACATCCCAGGGAAAACCTTTGATTTCCTGCCAACATCATTTGCCTGGAAATTTATTCCCTATTGGCCTGGGAAGAAATAGTAAAAGGTATAGAGAGGGGTTGACTTTTAGGAAATGTTAACTGGATGATGACTACAGCAAACACTATAATAGAGGTGGTTTGTTTTTATGGAGCAAATCAATACAATCCCTGGTCTCTGTAATGCATAAGTCAGTCTGGCCAACCTCTCTTCCTTATACCGTTAGGCAGATACAACACTCTGAAGTTGACTTTCATCCAGCAAAAGTACGTCTTCTCTTGTACACTTAGTCTAGTCTGTAGGGAATATGCTCGTGTCCCCATACTATTGGTCTGCTCTCTGTATTCCTTAGACCATTTCCCAGCTTTCCTTGACGTCTCATCATGTGTCCAAGTTCTGGTCTATAAAATGAAACAGCAGATTCATTTATAAAATAGATTAATTTGCTGGAAGGAGTACCTTTCTTACACTTTCCCCAACTCATCTTTCTTGCTCATCCTAACAACAGCATCACTGGCACACAGTAAATTCAATCCTTTTCAAAAGGAATCATTGCACAACTTAAATAGAGTAAAGAGAATGAATACATTTGTTTTTAGCTTTACTATTCTCTCTCAAAGACAAGATTTGAATACTTTCCTTCATTATGTACATAATTTTCTCTATTTGGACTTAAATATTTAAGGGTTAAAGAACTAAAAAAATGTGTGGAGATAAAGGTTAACACATGAAAAAGTGCTCTATTGATTACTATTTGGTTGATACTTCCTTCTCTTATTAATAATATTCACATGTGTTGGATAGGCACAAAGATAAAAACAAAGCCCACAGCCATTGAGTTGGTCCTGTCGCATGGTGACCTTTCATTGGATTTCAGAGGCTGCAAATTTTAAAGCCTTCAGTCTCATTTCTGTCATCAAGTCTGTATTTTCCAGCTACTAGTCCTTCTTCATTTCTGCCTTGTGCATTCCAACAACATTGATAATGCATCTTGATTGGATGTACAATCAATTTCAGATAGCAAAAGTTGATGTTGTTACTGTTGTTGACTACCACCGAGTTGGAACCAACCCTGTGGGTTTTCAGAACCAGTTAGTTGCATAGAACGAGATTGCCCATCATTCTCTTATGGAGAAGCTGGCAAATGATTCAAACCACTTGCATTCAGGATTGCAGCACAAGTTCTTACCACTAGGCCACCAGAGTTTTCAATTTCTTCATCTTTGGCTTTCATAGTTGGGTCATATGCCTTGTGTGTTTAGAGAGAATATCCTGTCACTCACAATATTTTACTTTAGGATGAATCTTAAAATATTCTTGTTCTTTTTAACAATGAATGCCACATCATTCCTCTTCAATTTGTCATTCCTGGAAAATAATAGATCATGAATAATAGGTCTGATTCAGTGTGACCAATATCAGTCCATCTCAGTTCATTGATGTCTAAGATGTTGATCTTTGTGCTGTTGTTGTTATATGCCATCAAGTCTCTTGAGACTCAGAACGACCCTATGTACAAGAGCCCTAAATGCCGTTCTATCCTGTGCCAACCTAGCCATCTCAAATGCACTCATTCCCACCACTCCAGTCACAGAATCAATCCATCTCATTGAAGGTCTTCCTCTCCTTTGCCACCCCTCCACTCTGCCAAACATGATGTTCCTCTCCAAGGATTAGTCCCTCCTTGCAACATGCCCAAAGTATGTCAGATGAAGCTTCAGAATCCTTGACTCCAAGGAACATTCCGGCTTCACCTTCTTCAGAACAAACCTGTTTGTTCTCCTAGCAGTCCATGGTATATTCAACACTCTTCTTCTGCACCACAGCTCAAAGGCATCAATTCTCTTTCTATCATCCCTATTCACTGTCCAACTCTCTGATGCACAGCACATAATTGCAAAGACTATAGCCCGGATCAGGTGCACCTTAGTCTCCAGCCTGATGTCGTTGCTCTTCAGCACTCTTGAGAGGTCCCTCACAGCTGACTTTCCCAATACAATTTGTCTCTTGATTCCTTGGTTACTGTTACCAAGAGTGTTGACTGTGGAGCCAAGTAAACTAAAACTGTTAATTATCTCAATCTTATCACCAGCAACAACAACAACAAAATCTTTGTATATCACATTTAATTTTTTACAACTTCCAAATTTCTTTGATTCATATCTCATATGTCATGTTCCATTTACTAATGGATGTTTGAAACTGTTTCTCCTCATTTTTTTGGTACCTTCCAATCTAAGGGTCTCTACTTTTGGTACTATGTTTAACGATGTCCTCTGTTATTCACAGGATTTTTTTAAAAGCATGTTATTTCAGAAGTGGATGGCCACTTACCTTGTAGTCTATGTCAGTCTGGAAACTCTGCTGAGACCTACCCATCATGAGTCACCTTGCTGATATTTAAACTACCAGTGACATAGCTTCCAGGATCACAACAACATGAAAGTCTCACCAATACAGCAAACTGCTCAAGTATTATAAGAGCAAATGATATAAAAGCAAACATACATATGCACAAACTTTAAAACAAGCAGTATCACAGCAATAGGCAATTTACTGTAGTACAGCAAACTGACAAACAAGCCCAAAGTATAAAACAAGCAAGCATACAACTATAAAACAAATAAGCATACTATGGGAAATAGAAAACAAGCTATCTGGCCTGGGACAGTGTGTTTTCCAGAACAACAGAAGATTGGAGTTGAGGTGACCAGTCAGGCTAGAATTTCTATCACTGTTAATCTGAGATGTTCAAGTGTGGCCTCAGTGAGAGATGTCCCCACTCACCAGAGGACTGATTGCAGGCTAGATATGGCATAATCTATAGGCCCTGGGATAAATGATCTGAGAGATTCTGACTCCAGATAAATAAATGATGGCACCCAATCTGAACCGTGCCATTTTCAAATGCTTCCTATGCATATGAAAGATGTATAATGCATAAGGACGGCAGAGCAGAAAAACTGGTGAATTTGAATTGTTATGCTGGAGAAGTGTACTGAATATCCTATGGACTGCGAAAAGAACAAACAGATCTGTTTCGTGAAAGTGCAACCAGGGTGCTCCTTAGAAACAAGGATGATGAAACTTGCTTTGGACATGTTGTTGGTAAGGACTAGTTTCACATAATTTAGACATGTTGTTGTAAGTGACAAGCCCTTGGAAAAAGACATCCTGCTAGGAAAGGGAGAAGGTCAGAGAACAGGTCAGAGAGAGACCCTTAAGAAAATCAGTTGACATCATGACTGTAACGATGGTCTCAAGTGTATTTGAGACCTTAAGAATGGGGCCTGATAGGCCAAGACTCAGATCTGTTGTCCTTAGGGTTGCTATGATTTGTAGTTGAATTGATAGCATGTAAGAACATCAATAGATTGTAAAGGAAAGAGATTGCTCATCTTTTCCCAAGGAGAGACTAGTGAACTCCAACTAATACTCCAACACTTATATTGCTAAGCTGCCAGAACTCTTTTGCATTCCACTAGTATTGAGTTAATTCCAATAGTGACACTCCATTGGGTTTCCAAGACTCTGATTCTTTGTAAGAAGAGACTTCCCATATGTCTTCTTCAGAGCAACTGGTGGATTTGGACCTCTGACCTTTTCATTAGTAGTACAACACATTACAGACTACAATACCAGGACTCCTTTCTAACTGGAAATGGTAGTAAAATTCTTAGACGTTAATGAAATAGCATAAGTTACATTAGCAGAGAACCTGTGAAGAAGATAGCATTCATGACCCAATTCTTTTTTTTGTTTTAATTTAGGTTGTTTATTTTTCATTTCAATGAACATCTACAGAGATTTTGGAATTCCATTCACTCATTGTTGCACCCTTCTCCCCGCACAAACCCCCCCCCCCCCCCCCCGCGTTTGCTCCTCTCCTTGAAAAGCAAAAGAAAAACTCCCTCATTGGGTACACAATCCCCCCCCGCACCTCCCCAAACCCCACCCCCTACCCCCAAATATAATCCACTCTGCAACCCTCATTGCATACTCCTACGATAAAAATAATTCCCTAAAATATAATACTTTTAGACTATTCTCTCCCCCATAGACTTCAATGCCGTAAACATTTTTCATCCAGTTTTTCTCAGTCTTACCCCCACCCCAATTCTTTATATTTTCATATGTCCATTTTTTTTTTACTTTACTTTTGGGTTCACTGTGCAACTTGCTTTTACCAGTAGAACATGAGTGAACAAGATGCAAGCAGGGACTTGTATAACACCTATACATTAGGATCTGTTCTGGCTCTACCTTCCAAGACTATGAAAATACACCTGAGCTAGCCTGCTGGAGGTTGAGATACACTTGACTTAATAAATCCCAGTCACTCACTCCACTCAACTACCTACCCATCCTCAGACACATGCATCAGCCAGCCAAGTCTGTACAAGAACTCCCCAGCTGAATAGCAGATAAATTGCCCAGCTGCAAACTATAGAGATAAACATATGTTTATAGCTTTAAATTGATGAGTGTAGGGGTAGTTTATTGTTTCTTAATATTGTAGTGGCAAGATACATTTATACAAGTTTGATACACATCTAACACAGCCCTTTGGTGATCCAAATTTATATTTATTTAGAGAAAACTGTGTAAAAGAGATATGTGACTAGGTATTTCTGTCATCACAGGAGTCTAGAGCGAGGGCTACACGGTGGAGGGGACCTGGGGGAGGGTTTGTAAAACAATGAAAGAATCTTTTCTTTTACTTTTCCATAATTTTTGACTCATGTACTTATAACTTGTTAGTTAAATTTGTGTCTTCTAGTTTGCAACCCCCCCCCCATGATACATCTTCAGGGATATGAACATGTACGGCTAAGCACAATTAATAACAGTGCATCTAAATTCCAAAATCAATCTCCATAATAGTCTATGTGTTTCCTACTGCCAAAGGGGCCCTTTAGAGTAGTGAGAGAAGATCTTCACCCTGAAACCCACAGCGTCCCTTTTCAGCAGGAAATAGCTAAGAGAATACGCCATCCCCTTTTCCTTATGAATCAGGGTGAAGTCTCTCTCAGGGAGGAGTGATAGGGAATGGCAAAGGACACACCGACAGAGGAGATTAATCAGAACTGACTTTGACAAGCACTGTGGCAATTGGACAATTAAAACAGACATTCGGATGGCGGGGAAGAAGAACAAACTGGGGAGGAGGGTAGAGAAAATGGTGCAGTAATGAAGGAATGAAAACCCAAAATCCCTGTAAATGTTCATTAAAACTAATAAAATTTAATTAAAACAAAAGGAAGGAAAAAAAAAACCAAAACAAATTTATATTTATTTAAACAGTAAAAACTTTCCCTATCTATCTAATTTTACCTTCCTCTGTAGTTTATTCTTTAGGGGTCTAACCTACCCGTGGAATTTGTTGGTGGCACAAAAGGTTAACATACTTAACTACTAACCAAAAGTTTAGAAGTTTGAGTTCCTCAGAGGTAACTCAGATCTACCCCACAGGGATAGATTTTCAAAGGTGGGGGGGTGGGGGGGAAGCCATTGTGAACATCATGGAAAAGTTATAATCTGATATGCATTGGTTCAACATGCATTGGAGATTAATGGCAATAAATAACCTATCTATATTGTTACATTTAATATCTTTATCTGGCAATTTAACACATTCAGGTTGTTTTTACACAATCTTAGCTTTTTTTAAATAGCAACAAATTTCAGTCACCATTTAGTCTAATAGTTGCTGATATTTCATTGAAGTCTTTGTTGAGATAAAAGAGAAATAAAACAATTGAGCTTTAGTTCAATAGCCTAACTCCAAAGATAAGGATTAATTTCATTTTCTTGGCACTGCGATTAATGCTGCGGTAAATATAGGTGTACATATCTCTGCTTGTGCCTCAGCTGTGATTTCTTTGGAGTACATTCCTCCAGCCCAAATGCCCATCAGTAAATGAATGGACAGAAATGTTTGCACATCCACACAACAGAGTACTGTGCAGCACTATGGAATAATCAAACTATAAAATATTATGCAACATGGGTGAGGCTGGAGAACATCGTGCTGAGAGAAATAAAACAGTCACAAAGGACAAATACTGCATAAAACTGTCACTGTGAAAATAGGAAGGTAGCTAGAGAGTTGGGGTGAAGAGTGGTGATCAGGAGAAAATAGACACTTGATGGCACATAACAATAGCAACAACATATGAATAAATTTATAAAACACAATATATATGAATGAAAAAAGACATTGATCAATAGTAATGAATTATATAAAACACAAGGTATATGCATGATTGTACAAACACAATGTATAAGGATGATTTTATGAAAATTAAGAAAACAATTTTGAATATAAGATAATTTTAAAAGAGGACAAAACCAGCAAGAAGCTGCACTGCAATTCCAGAGATGCGTGGTTCAAATCCACCAGATGCTCTCTGCTGGAGAAGGAGGGGCAATCTCCTCCTGTACCAGTCATTTCCGATTTGACAGTACACACACACAAAGACACAGACTAACACCATAAAAAACAAAACAAAACCAAACCTCCACAATAGATATCAATAAAATACAATGTAAATTAAAGTGTATAAAACAATGCGTATGAATGATTATATTAAAACCAATAAAATATGTAATTTAAAATAATTCATTTCAGTGGTGTTCTGTATACACAGAGGTAGAAAGAGGTAATTCAACATGTTGGAGTCTGGTAGATTTAGTCTGTGATATTTTAAGTATAGTATGAATAGTTTCCCATAATAGTTTCTTTCCATGGAGAAGAAAACAGAGTGACAGAATCAATGCCCAATCTATTTCACTTCTAATCTGGCTCTGCAGATTATATCTGGATTAGGAAATGCAGTGTGACAAATGACCTCTAAATCCTGACACTTTCAATTCTCACTTTGACAAGCAGTTTCTCAGATGTGTCACAATGCAGATGATGGTGCTAAAGAGATGAAGATTAGAATATGTAGCCCGGAAGGATGGGATTGCAGTACAGTAACAACTGTTGAAATACCTACTTTCAACCAGGACTCTCTAAGAAGTAATCAATTTTCTTTTTCTCCCAGGCAAGAATAAAGGACACCCAACTGTAAAATTTTATCCAATTTGCCAGGCTGTGTGGAGCTGCCTCTTAACACCTATACTCAACTCCACAGGCATGGATGTTGGAGACAATGCCCCCCCCTCCCAGCTGCTGATTAGAAGCTAGTGCATTTCTGGTCTGACCTTTAACTGTAAAGCAAGCATTGCAACTCGCTAATGAATATGTTCCCAGGATGCTCTGCCAACTAATATTTCTGAACAGAGCATGTCCATAAGCAAAGGCAGACTTCTCATGCCAGAACTCATTCCATATGGCTCAATGGTCATTTGGATAAAGGGAGAGTTAAGAATCTGCCTCCCACCCCCCTACCCCCAGCAGTCCTTTGGTCCCTTGCTTTCTATCTAACCATCTCCATTACAGCCATTTATATCACAGTCTGATTTTATTATGCTTTGGGAAAAAAAGAAGAAAAATAAAGTCTGTGTTCGGGACCTGATGCATAGAGGAAAGCAGATTGGCTTCCTAACTGGGATATGGAAGATTTGCTTGAAAGTTTGACATCTTCTATTCAGAATCTCTAGATTTCATGGGCTTAAAAAGTAACTATTCTGGACAGACCATTAAAATGGTTTTTCAAATGACTCCTGCTCATATAAAAACCTTTGGTGTGTACTGTTAGAGACAAAAAAAGAGTGCGAGGGCTCAAGGGAGAGAAATAAAGAGAGGAATTGGTCCCAAGAAACAAACAGGCCTTTATTGAGCTGTCTGAGAGGGAGGCCAAGAGACCCAGCAGCATGGCATGCTGACAGGATCAAAAGGGTGCCTGCACAGTTTGGGGGGGGTTTCTTTAAGTTAGGTTTTAGCACCTTTTTCCCAAGCTCAGACCCTTATCAGGATCCATTGTCTGGTCTGGTCTTTGATATGACCAACCCAGATGTTATCAAGTTTCTCAGGAAGTGATCAAGCCTGGGGGTGGTGGGGCAAATGCCATTTTCTTCCTTCAGGTACACAATGAAATAAAATGAAGGGAAACAGATGTGCTCTGGCTGAAAAGCAGGGTGGCTCATGGTGTCTGTGTGTAAAGTCTCCTTAGGTCTGCAGGGAACAGAGTTAGAACATAACGAATCTTGTCCAACTTAAATTTTCTAGAGAATCAGAGAAATGGCCAATCTACAGACAGCCACGTCATGGCAAAGTGGAAACAAGACCTTGTAAATCCTAATTCATGCTGCAATGTTCTTTCCAGAATTTTTAATGAACCTACTGTCATCAACTTAATTCTGACTCATGGTAGTCCTCCACTGGGGATCTGGGGCTGTAAATCCTACAGGAATAGACAGTCTACCTATATCCTATGGCATAGCTGGAGGAGTCAACGGCCGCCCTTTCAGGCTAGTGGCCCAGGAATGTTTCTCAGGTGGGGATATGGGTGTACGCACACTGTCAATGGGAGCATGTGAAGAGATGCTTACATTTTTCTAGAACTCAACAGCAAATGGTGCTGTCTGTGATTTGGCACAGCATTTCACAAAAACATTTTAGAGCATTTCTTCTTGTCTTTTCTACCAATATGCTAACAATTAAAAAAAATTAAAAGCATAGATTTAATAAAATAAGAAATTTCTTAATAAAATAAGAAATGAAAATACTCTCTTGCTCTAATCCCAAGCTCCACCCTGAATGTTACAGCTAATGGATGATCAAGACCATTTCTTTTTTTTAATTATTAAATTTTATCAGTTTTAATGAACATTTACAGAGATTTGGGGTTCTCATTCATTCATTGTTGGACTGTTTTCTCTACCCTCCTCCCCAGTTCGTTATTCTTCCCCCCACCCCCGAATGTCTGTTTTAATTGTCCAATTGCCATAGTGCTTGTCAAAGCCAGTTCTGATTAATCTCCTTTGTCAGTGTGTCCTTTGCCATTCCCTATCACTCCGCCCTGAGAGAGACTTCACCCTGATTCATAAGGAAAAGGAGACGGCGTATTCTCTTAGCTACTTCCTGCTGAAAAGAGATGCTGTGGGTTTCAGGGTGAAGATCTTCTCTCACTACTCTAAAGGGCCCCTTGGGCAGTAGGAAACACATAGACTATTATGGAGATTGATTTTGGAATTTAGATTCACTGTTATTAATTGTGCTTAGCCGTACATGTTCATATCCTTGAAGATGTATCATGGAGGTGTTGCAACCTAGAATACACAAATTTAACAAGTTAGAAGTACATGAGTAAAAAATTAACAAGCAATAATATTCCAAGTAGAGGTTCTAGTAGTGGCACAAATCAAGTTACAGAGGGAAGGTGGTTTTTACAATAAAAGGCCTATAGACTAGCACTTTGTCTATTATAGTGTAGAGGTTAGGAACCACAAGATGTAGAGGCTCAGCTATGTAATTTATGCTTCTTAAGTCCTGGAGCAAATTCTTTCTACCCCTGGTCTCTGGTAGGCTGGTCTGGAGGGAGTTGCACGGCTAATCCAAAAGAAACACCTCTCCTGCAGTTCAAATTCACCAAAAATTCTGTGGGAGAAAATTGGACAATCTGCTGCCGCTTAATTTGCAACTGCAGAAAATCTGCTGGAAGGTCAGCTATGAGTTCATTCTGACTCATTAGCACTGATTTTTATCTGCATGTATTATTACTGTTAGCTGCCCTCTCCCCACAAAAAAACCTCAAGCAGAATAAAACAAACAAACAAACAAAAATCAAACCAGTGCTAGTGACCTTATAAAATAAAGTAGAACTGCACACAAAATTTTCAGTGCTGTGTATGTATATGGAAGGAATTTGTCTTCTCTTGGTGGATTTGAACTGCCAGTTTTTTGGTTAGCAGCCACAAACCTAAGGACACCTTTTTACCCACAGCATCATATGTACATATTGACATATATTACCCACAGCAACATATATATATACACACATATATTATAGTGTTTATCATTATGTTTTTATGGAGTTTCTGTTATTCACACAAACAGTATATATAATATCCTGGAACTTCAGAAAAAAAAAAAGAATGTGACATTTCCCCATGGGAACACTCTTCTTACTCTTTCATCTTGTACCTAATGTGTACATGGGTCTAGATGCCTTTATCTATTTCCTCACTGGTCAACATAGATTATTTCCAAATCTTTATTCTTCCAATGCTATAACTAAGATTTTTTAAAATGTATCATTGAGCATATATGTAAGTATTCATGAGGACAAACCCTTCAGAATTTTGCTAAGTCAAAGGAAATTAGCCTTTTGATAAATGTTGCCAGATTAATCCTCAAAGTAAAGGCAGTTTTCAACCATGTGTTCACCTTAACACTAAACATAATGTTTTCTCCCCTTAGCTAGCTCTGGTGGCTGGAGAACTTTGGTGACTTAGTGGCAAGGAGTTGTGCTTCCAATACAAAGGCACAGAGTTCTAATCCACCAGCTGCTTTGTGTAAGAAAGAAGGACAATCTCCTTCCATATGATTTTACTGCCTCTGAATATCTGCTAATGAGTCAACTATAAGTCTGTTTCAACTGTGATAAGTAGAAAGCTTGTGCTTTTTTTATTAGTGTAATAATCTTTCATGTTCTCCTCAATCATCTTTGTTTTCCCATGTTGTTGCTATGTCCTATGTGCTATGTGGAACTAACTCGCAGTTGACCCTCCAGTGGTTTTCCAGAGGCTGTACATTGCACAGGAGAAGATTGCTTGTCTTTGAGTTTGCAGCATAATTCCTCATTTTATTCCCTCATATAAATTAGGTTATTTTTCTTTGTGGGAAAGAAGCCTCTCATTTAAGTCAATCAGGACCTATAGGGCAGACCTGTGTATTTAAAAGTTGGTTGGACCCTCCTTGACTGTAGCCCTCAGGCCTGGTGTTCATTGTGTTTGTGAGGAACATTGTTCTAAGTGGTACAACATTGGTCTATCAATTTGCTGTACTGAGATAGCTGTGAAATAGTTATAGAACAGGATTCAGATTTTTTGTTCATAGAGTTGTTATGAGTCGTACTCAGTCCTCACTAAACAGGCACTTAACAACAACTTAACAATATTGAATAGTAAGAACTTCTCATGAGTGTTGATTCTCACGCCTTGGTTATAAATGTTGCAAATATTTTTTTCCTATAATATTGTTTGTCTTGTAATTTTGCACATGAATATTTTACTATGCAGAAGTTCTAAATCATGTAGTCAAATATACCAATCATTTCCCTTTTGGGGAAGCTCTCATTACTAACATTCTTTCAATAGAAATCTTTAATCTTCTAGGCACTGCAAAACTATTTGCATCACTGATATACTTTTCATTGAAAAAAAATCATTCTAAATATAAAATGCAAATTTAAACTTGCTGCTGAGGCCTTTGATGGACTAACAACATCAATCTGTATGAAATTCTTCTCCTAAACTGGATTCAGGTCAGAGAAGGCATTTTTTTTGGCTTTCTTTTTTTCTTTTATTTTAATGAAAGTTTACAGAGACTTTGGATTTCCAATCATTTATTGTTGCACATTTTCCTCCATGACCACCCCTCCCCCCAGTAAAAACAATTTAAAAAAATTCTTTCATTATTATACAACCACCCAGTCCATTCCACTATGCAGCTTTCATTCTGGACTCTTATCATGACAATAATACCTAATCATATATTCCTCATAAATAGTTCTCTCTCTCCCATCTATTTTAATGGAGTATACATTATTTATCCTCTCTGAGTTCCCCCCAGCCCTGATGTCAGTCTCATTTTACAACAGTGGCATTATACAGTATTTGTCCTTTTGTGACTGAGATATTTCACTCAACATAATGTCCTCCAGGGTCACCCATTTTGTATAATTCATGAGTTACTTGTTTTTCAATGCAGCATAGTATTTCATTTTATGAATATACCACAGCTTCTCTATCAATTTGTTTGTTGATGGGCACTTGGATTGTTACCAGTTCTTTGCTATTGTGAACAAAGCCACAATAAAAATGAGTGTGCATATATCTGCTTGAGTGGTAGTTCTGGTTTCTTTAGGGTATATTCCAAGTAGTGGAATTGCTGAGTCAATGTTATTTCTATTTGCAACTTTTAGAGAAAGCGACATACCACCTTCCACAGTGGTTACACCATTTTACACTCCCACCAACAGTGAATAAGGGTTCTTCCACTTTCTCCACAACTCTCTAGCATTTGTTTGCTGCTCTGTTGAATTTTGCTATTCTTACTGAGGTGAGATGATATCTCATAGTTGTTTTGATTTGCATCTCAGAGAAGGCATTTAAATGACCTGAGAAATAATAACTATTGCAAACTGGAAACTATGATATGATCAGAAAGCTTGTGCTAAATAGCTCAACCACCACACAGTGTTATAAATTTCAACTTCTTATCAGGGGTGTGTGTGATGCCTTTGTCCACCATCATTTAAAGCAGTCATGGTAGTACTTTGTTAATATGTGTTGAGTTGGCTCCAGTTCACAAGGACCAAAGGTACAACAGAAGGAAATGTCTGATCCTCCACATCTCCTTGCTCAAGTCCACTTCTGTGGCCACTGTCTACTTTGATCATCTATCAATCTCCCAGCCCTCTATCAGATAATATCTATTGTGATCCAATAGATTCATGTGTTGTCCCTCCACCCTCTTAAGCATGACATCCCTCTCCAAGGACTGGTTTCTCCTTTCAACATGTCCAAATTATGTCAGACAAAGCTTTAGAATCCTTGCCTCCAAGGAGCAGCCTTGTTTCTCCAGGACAAACTTGTTCATTCTCTTAGCAATATATCCAATATATCTATGGTATATCCATTACTCTTTCTTCTCCAAAACCACAGCTCAAAAGCATCAATCTCCTTCTATCATCCCTAGTCATTGTCCAACTCTCTGATGCATAGCAAGTTATTGTTATTGTTGATCGCCTTCAAGTTGAGCACAACTCAAAGTGACCCTATGAACAAAAGGCCTGAAGCCCCTCTACAACTATCAACATTTATCAAAGTTCATAGCTTCTGGAGGCATGTTGTTTAGGAAGTGGATGCCACTCCTGATTCTAAACCTGTCATAAAATGTTATTGGACATTTTATTCATAGAAACTCTATTTACAGAGCTCTGAACCCCTCCCTGTCTTGAGCCAGTCTCACTAATCCTGACACACCAACACCCATCACTCCAGTTACTGTATCAATCCATTTCATCCGGGGTCTACCTCTCCTGTGCTGTCAGTCCACCCTTCTGAGCATAATGTCCTTCTCCAAGGACTTATCTCTCCTGGCCATGTGCCCAAAGTAAGTGAGGTGGAATTTCAATATCCTAGCTTCCTAGAAGAGACTTAGTTTCACCCTCTCCAAGACAGACCTATTCATTTTCTTGGCAGTCCATCGTATGTTCAAGACTCTTCTTCAGCACCACAAATGGAAGGCATATATTCTTCAATCCATCATGTTGAGGGGTTTTTCTCTTTCTATAAGCCTTTCCCTTTCCCAGCATGATGTCTTTTTCCAAGGACTGATATTCTTGACAACATCCCCAAAGTATGTGAGTTGACATTTTCCCATTTCTAAGGAGCTCCCTGGCTGCACTTCCTCTGAGCAAACTTGTTAGTTCTTTTGACAGTTCATGGGATATTTAATACTATTCTCCAACATCACAATCCAGAGGCACTGATTCTTCTTCTGTCACTCTTGTTGTTTTGTTATGTGCCATCAAGTCACCTGGGATTCATAGCAACCCTATGTACAATAGCTCTGAACTCTGCCCTGTCCTGAATCAATTTCATAATCTCAAGCAGGCCTAAGCCCAATTCCTCAGTCATTGAGTCAATTAAACTCAGGGCCTTTCACTCCTTCATTGTCCCTCCACCTCTCCAAGTATGATGTCTTTCTCCATGGACCAGTCCCTTCTGGCCACATGCCCAAAGTATGTGAAACAAAGCTTCAAAATCCTTGCTTCCAAGAAGCAGTTTGGTTTCACTCTCCCCAGGACAGACCTGTTTGTCCTCTTGGCAGTCCATGGTATGTCCAATACTCTTCTATAGCACCACAACTCACAGCCATCAATTCTTCTTCTATGTCCCTTAGTATTTATCTAGCTCTCTGATAGTATTCCCTCATATAAATCAGGTTATCTGATAGTAGCTCAATGCTGTTAGGAGAGGCCAGTGCTTGGAATACAACATCATGCTGGGAAAGGCAGAAGATCAGAGAACGGGAGAAAGACCCTCCACAGGATAGATTTACACTGTGACGGCAGAAATAAGTTCAAGGGTGACGGAGATTGTGAGGAAAGTACAGGACAGAGCAGATTTAAGATCTACTGCTCGTAGGGTCACTATGAATTGTGGCTAATTAGATAGCATATAACAAAAACAATAATTTCCAGAAAATTTATAATTGTAAAATGTTTAAAAATGCAGAGAAACTTAAGGAATGCTTTTTTTATATTATAAAAATTCCCAATATAGAATTCCTTTAATTAACAAATTGTGTTAATACATAAAAAGAATGTCAATTCATCAAAATTTATTATTCAGAGATTTCCTTACTATTTCTGGGTCTATGTAAAAATTGTATCCATTTTTATTACTATCAAATAGCTCAAAGGCCAAATGTTGTAACTTAGAATAAAAGAGATCAAAGCTCTTATATATAAATTTATAAAGTTTTCTTCTCCCTCTTCAGGACTTTGGGCCAATTTCCAGAGAGATAACATGAAATAGATGTGAGGTTACCTTTTTGACCCCACTGTTTGAGCTCTCTGCATGACTGAGAGAGGCCTTGCCAAGTATCTTCAGCCCCTTACAGAGATGTCAGAAGAGATGGCTGTGATCACCTAATTAGAGCCAAACCAATGGGAAAATGCTCAAGCTGGTTTGCGAGGATTCCTGTCATCAGCTATTACCAAAGACCCCAGGTCTTCTCTACAAATGAAAATGTTACCTTCAGGAAGAAAAGCCTGCTGCTGCTTCTTGAAATACAGAGGACAAAGGAGTTTGGAGAGAAAAAAAAATAATAATAAAATAAAAGCCAAGATGAGTTGATTATGTGTATTAGTAGGGCTTTGTAAAGATTGTGTGAACTTTTATAACGTGTTCTCTTTTACATTCTCACCTCAGCACTCCCAGAAGGCCATGTTAATCAAATAATCACCTATTCCTGTTTAGTTTTGCCATATTCTCCCTATCAGAAGATGTGAATAAGGTACAGGGAACAGTTGTCTGGGTTGGAAAATGTGACTTATCTCACCTTTTCCTACTGCTTGAGTCTTCAGTCTTTACTAAAGGGCTCTGGTGCCACTGTGGTTAAAGTGCTCAGCTGCTGAGTGAAAAAAAGGCCCATGGTTTGAACCCATCAGCTACTCTGTGGAAGAAATGTACAACAGTCTGCTTTTGTAAAGGTCTACAGCCTCAGCAAATACTGCCAAACTGATTTCTGTTCTTTCTTATCTAAATTGGTCTCCCCTCTCTGAATATGCGGTCAGAGAAGCCCAATTCCGGCATGTGTCTCATTATCTCATGATCATGGAGGATGTGGCATACAACTGTCACTTTCTCCTACCTGTTTAGCAAAAAAGCATCCTGCATAGACCACACCAGGTGTGTGAAACAGGCAACAGGGAAACAGAGATGATTAGCAAATGATTTCATGAGAAAAATGACTGGCCAAGCAGTGTCTCTAAGCTTGAAAAGAGGTATCCAAGTATTGAAATACTCAGGTGCTCATAAACTTCTATTCTAATCATACTTACTAAAAAGAAATTTCCTGCAGTTTACAGAAAATGCATCTCAGTAGAAACCTGTCTTCTCTGATTTAGGAAACAAATAGATATCACGAGTGTCTTATGACCATGTATTTCATTTTATTCTTCAACAATTCATTTTTAAAGAGTTCTTTTTTTTCCCCTGAGTGTTTTTTTTTGGGGGTGGGGGGCGGAGGACACACAGGGGGGGGGGGGGGGGGGTTGTGTACCAATGAGGGAGTTTTTCTTTTGCTTTTTTTGGGGGGGGGGGGGGAGGGGTGTTGTTTTTCTGTACTCACAGCTCCGGTTTATACTTCTAGTAAAAGACACAGAACAGAAACAGTTAAAAACAAGATAGACTTCGGTGGAGTCTAGAGTTTAGGTACAGTTTTCTGTGTCATTTTCCATCTGAGGACACACAAGAGTGCTTTCTCTCTCCAGTAATGGAATTGAGGATTGCATATGGTGTACCGCACAGCCCTTTTGAGTCTCAGGATCCAAGATATTTATCAAGAGTTGGCCAGGTAAAGCATGTCCTGTTGACAGCCAGCCATGAAAACTTATACTTCATGTGTATGAAGAACAACTCCACAGGCTGGTATGACATACATCATTGTGCTGGTATATATAATAACAGTTTCAGTCACCAACATAGAGGACACTCTGAGGGACAAACTCTCAGGGTTGGTCAAGAGTCAATCATGATTACAGCTTCCCTTGGAGAGAAAAAAAAAGAGTAAACAGCAGGCTTGCTGTGTTTTCTTATTCTTGTCGTCTCCAGCTGATGTGGTGGATGGCTGTTCTTTTTTTAAAATTATTATTAAATTTCATTAGTTTAATGAACATTTACAGAGATTTTGGGTTTTCATTCATTCATTGTTGCACTGTTTTCTCTACCCTCC
>NW_006399851.1:12736228-12737543 GCF_000299155.1 Elephantulus edwardii | reverse complement strand
ATTGTGTGAATATACCACAGCTTCTCTATCCATTCATTTGTTGATGGGCACTTAGGTTGTTTCCAACTCCTTGCTATTGTGAACAAACTGCAATAAACATGGGTGTGCATATATCTGCTTAGATGACAGTTATGGTCTCTTCGGGGTATATTCCCAGTAGTGGAATTGCTGGGTCAAATGATATTTCTATTTGCAACTTTTTGAGAAAGCGCCATACCACTTTCTTAGGGGTTGCACCATTTTACACTCCCACCAACAGTGAATAAGGGTTCCAGTTTCTCCACAATCTCGCCAGAATTTGTTGCTTGGATGGCTGTTCTTAACGCTGTTATTTTCTTCTAATGAATAAATAGTCACTGATTCACACACAAGACAATATGCCCTGAAAGAATGATCAAACCTTGAGTTGGGAATAAAGTCATTGATACACACAAGAAAAAGAATGCAACAGACCAATCACAATGTAAGTCATCATCATGATTTAGCACAAAGTTATGTGTGAGTGTGTGTTACTTTTATAAAGCAAAATGTTAGAAGTGAAGGTCATGATAGACTAGAGCATCTGAGTGGATTTGGGCTTTGGTGGTAAAAAAAAAAAACCTCAAGAAAGAGCAGATTGGAGAGAAGAGCATTCTAGATAGCCTACTGCTGTGAGCCGTAGCTGGGAAATGAAATTTCACTGGATACATTCAAGGTTATTGGGTAAGAATTGTGAAAAAGTTCATTGATGAAGGCTTTTGCCTTGGTTCTTTAGAAAAGTAGCTTGAAATTTTTTTCTCCTAATCCTTGAAGAATAATCTTTGCTCTAGTTTTCTATCCCAGAGAGTTTATTACTTTTGTCCAGTCTGATTGATATTTCTTAGGTAAACAACTTGTAGCTTGACATATTTTTGTCTGGTACTGTGTCATATAGCCTACCCTGTGATTGGTTTTTTTAATGTTCCTTCAAGGGATTGGTCCATGTGCTAATGCAAATAAAATGACTACACATATACACTACACAAATGAGGTGTCTTTGGCCTACCAAGATGAGAGTTTTGTGATCCTGGTAGGAAGGTCACTAAGTTTGTGACCCTGTTGTTACTGTTGTTATGTGTCGTCGAGTCACTTGTGACTCATAGCAACCCTATGTACAATAGCTCTAAACTCTGTTCTATCCTGTGCCAATCTTATGTCTCTGACACACATAGTCCCATTGCCCTAGTCACTGAGTTAATCCATCTCATTTAGGGTCTTCCTCTCTTGCGCTGTCCCTCCACCCTCCCAAGCATGATGTCCCTCCCCAAGGACTGGTCCCTCCTTGCAACATGTCCAA
>NW_006399851.1:12724887-12734823 GCF_000299155.1 Elephantulus edwardii | reverse complement strand
TCATAATAAAAGTTTGCAGAATGATCCTGGACCTCCAGAAGAAAAAGACTCATAATCCAATTACAAAATGGGGAGGAGACATGGAAATACTTTTCATAGAGGAGGACATTTGGATGGCCAACAGACATGTGAAGAATGCTCAAAATCACTAACAATAGGAGAGATGTAAATCAAAACTCCAATGAGATACCATCTTATACCAGTAACAGTGGCAAAGTTTAACAGGACAGCAGTTAATAAATGTTGGAGAGGATATGGAGAGATAGGAACTCTTACACCTTGTTGTTGGGATTGTTAAATGGTACAACTACTCTGAAAGGCAGTTTGGCTTTTCCTCAGAAAAGCTGAACAAAGTAATTCCATGAGACCCAGTTATTCCACTGCTTGGGAAATCTCCTTATTAATTTACTCAAGTTCTGATACTACAATTATATTTTATATTTAGTTAGGAGAAGTAGGTCCAGGATACTAGACCATTCTAAGAAACAAACTGAGGAATCTGGAGTCTATCATGTTGTCGTTAGGTGCCATAGACATGAGTAGGACTCAGAGACCTTATAAACAGCCGATCCTGCTCCTGCTCTATCTAGTGCTATCCTCATCATCTCTGACACACTAGGTCCTGTTGCTGAAGTCGCTGTGTCAACCCATTTCATTCGGGATCTTATCTTCTTTCATTAACCCTCCATCTTTCCAAGCACGATGTTCCTTTCCAAGGAATAACCTTATCTAACTACATGCCTGGAGTACGAAAGATGAAGCTTCCCACCTTTGCTTCCAACAAGTACTCTGGCTGCACTTTTCCCAAGACCTATCTCTTTGTCCTTTGGCAGTCCATGAGATATTCAGCACTCTTCTCTAGCACCACATTTGAAAGACATCAATACTTTGGTCATCCTTATTCATTGTCCAGCTCTCTGATGCATAGAAGGTGACTGGGAAGACCATGGCCTAGATCAGGTGCACCTTAGTCTTCAAACTGATGTCATTACTCTTCAGCATTCTGGAGAGGTCCCTGACAGCATATTTACTCAGTGCAATGTGTCTCCTGATTTCCTGACTGCTAGTATCAAGGGTATTGATTATTGATCCAAGCAAGATGAAATCATGGACAACTTCAATGTTTTCACCATCTATCACAAAGGTCAGTAATATTAAAACCTGCTGTAGAATAAAATAACCTTTGAGGATGTGAAAACAAACAAAACCCCAATGCAATCCAACTGACATTCTTGGAGTTTCCTTGGATAATTCTAGCATATGGTTTGGATTGAGAATCCCTGCTATATATTAGTGCTGATGAGTTACTAGCAGTTTTTGAGCACTGGAGAAATGCAGCAGAAGTGAGGCCTCCTCTGGAGGTGCCCTAGAGGTGACCTACTGAAGGTGAGGTGGTATGGAGAGTGGACACCGTTGGGAGTATCTCTCAATTATATGATTATAAAGCTGTGGTGAGAGCCTGAGCTGAACTTGGTACTCAATTTAAACCTCAGATGGTGCTGGAATACAAAAGTCTCTTCATTTGCAGCCACTTGGGTGTCCCAGAGGTGGCACTGCCTCCCAATCCTTCATGACGTGGTAAATGGGAGGTGAGGAAATCGAAAAGTCTTACAAAGCATCCTTTCTCTGCTCAGCAATGCCATTTTTTCACAATGGACAGTGTTACTTCAGGAAGAACAGCTTGTCTCATCCAGAGACCTGACATCTACACAGGCACAGCAGATCCTAAGTCCCCTCCTCACACATTCACTGTAAACTGGAGTGCTCAGGGGAAAGCCTAGGACCTAATACAGTGGAGGGAATCCCTGAGTCATGTCAGTCATGGCTTCTTCTTTGTGCTGCTAATCTGCTTGTTAATCCTTCAAGGACTCAAATTCATCAAGCAGCTCTCTAATTACAGGCCTAGAGGACCCCAAGGAGATTCAAATGAAGCAGTCATCAATTCAGAGCATCCTTGAAAGTCTGTTTCTCTGAAACTGCTTCTGGTACCAAAGATATTTTGCATAAACATGCTGGGAACATTTCTGTGGTTTTCTACTGCACAGATAATCAAACCCAGGTTTTAGTATAGTTTAAGCCTCTTCAAAATCTGGGCCTTCAGTCCATCTATACTTCTCCAGTTTCATTTAGCATTCTCCCCTCACAACAGGAATCCAGTCCCTTCTCTTTCAGTTTTAGGTGTTTGCTATTGTGACTAACACAACAATAAACATGGGTGTGCATATATGTGCTCGGGTGGCAGTTCTGGTTTCTTTAGGGTATATTCTCAGTAGCAGCATTGCTGGGTCAAATGGTATTACTATTTCTAACTTTTTGAGAAAGCGTCGAACCATGTTCCATAGTGGTTGCACCATTTTACGCTTGCACCAACAGTGAATAAGGGTTCCAAATTTCTTCATAACTGCGCCAGCATTTATTGTTTGTTGCTCAGTTGAACTTTGTTATATGGTTAAGCATTGTATGTATGACAAGAGCCCAGAATAAGAGGTGTATCATTTTGCAAAGAGGTCTAGGGGTGGGAGGTAGGTAAATTGTACAACAATGAATGAATATTAAAAGAGAGAGAGAGCGAGAGAGAGCTGGGGAAGGAGAAAGGACTGAGAGAGGGTAAATGTACCACAATGAATAAATGAAACTCTAACTTCTCAGTAAACACTGATTAAAATCACAATTAAAATAAAATTTTCTTTAAAAATGCAAAAAGAAAAAGCTATAGGCTGTATTTTTTTAAAAGACAGGAAAATGGTAGAGATGAAAAATTAAGAGCTACACCAAACCCTTGAAGAATGGTCTTTATCACTCATTACGACAGCTCGAGGCTCATACACATAATTTTAAAACCTGACTGGAATATTTCACATTCTAGGGGAAAGCAATCAGTCCATGAATATACCATGGACTGCTAGTAGAACAAACAAGTTCATCCTAGAGAGGGTTATACCAGGCTGCTCCTGACAAGCTTTGTCTGACATACTTTGGATATGTTTCAAGGCACAATCAGTCCTTGGAGAGGGACGTCATGCTTGGGAGGGTGGAGGGAGAGCGTATGAAAGAAAGACCCTCGATGGGCTGGATTAATTCAGTCCCTGGGGTAATGGGGGTAGGTGTGTCAGAGACTATAAGATTGACAAGAGGTAGAGCAGGGTTCAGGGCTGTTGTATATAGAGTCACTATGAGTCACAGGTGACTCAATAGCATATAACAAAAATGACAACTGGGGGAAAGAGCCTCATTTCTCACCTCCCTTCTTCTAATACAGAAAGTTTGTGTCAACTGAAAACTGGATTAGAATGAAGCATGAAACAATGATTTATACCTGCTTAGAATGGTCATCTGTCATTTCTAGAAACACCAACAGTAACTATTTCAGAATTTTAAAGGAGCCTTCCCAGAGCAAGTCATTCTATCCACACAGAATAAGTGCTTTTACATGGAAAAAAATAAAACAAACCCAAATCCAAAAAGAATCTTTTCTTTAAAAAAAAAATTATAGGAGAATGTCAAGTTTTTCAATAAAATGAGCAAAAAACTTACACTGACCATTTAAGATGATTACAATTGCTTGCACATTTCAAGAGGACATGTTTTCTTATACTACTTCTTGAAAATAAATAACAGCATTAGAATATACACCTAATGTACACTAAATAAAACCAGTTCATACATTCAACTGCTGAAAGTGGGAATCAATCTCAAAAATTCTCCATTCCTTAAAACTAATTAGTGCGTGATTGCTTTAAATAAAACATCTTGCTTCACTAAATTTTGTAAGCTAATGGGTTTAAGGGAAACCTGGCTGAGACCATATGTCTAATCACTAGACCAGAATTCTTGTAACATGCAGTTAAAAGCACATTCTTATCTGCGGTGCAAGTCATTACAAGGTTTTAACCACACTGAACGCATTTCTACACCTGTCTGTGGTGGACTGTGCAAATACACCCACCTGAACTTAAAAACAGTAGGTTCATCAGCCGACTTGTGATTTGAGAGAGAACTTGGGGCTAAAGATTGTGTTGTTGTTATGTGACTGAATGCGTTGTGACCGCAACCCTATGTACAAGCAGAACACAGCCTGGTCCTTAAGCATCCTCACAATCGCTGTTCTTCAGCTCATTTTTTGCAGGCATTGTGCCAGTCCATCTCGTTGAAGGTCGTCCTCTTTTCCCCTGAGCCTCCGCCTTATCAAGCATGATCTCTTCCTTCTCTAGGGACTGCCCCCTCTGATAACATTTTCAAAGTAAGTGAGATGAAGTCTCACTGTCCTCACTTTTAAGGAGTACTCTGCATTCTGGCTACACATCTTTCAAGATTGTTTTGTGTGTTTGTTGTTACTGCTAAGTGCTATTGATTTGAGTACAATATAGTGACCCTATGAAAAACAGGTCTGAGCCATTTCCTATCTTTTACCATCCATGACCCTTTTGTGCCTGTTACTGCAGACATGCTTTCCCTTTCATTCTTACTCATTGTCCAGTTCTCAAAGGCATAGCAGGAGATTGGAAAAACTGTGGTTCGAATCAGGCATGACTGAATCTTTAAACTGACATCATTGTGATTTAGGACTTTGAAAAAATCCCTGACCACAGATTTTCCCAATGCTATACATCTCCTGATCTCCTGACTGCTGGTACCAAGGGAGTTGATAGTCGATCCAAGCAATATGAAATCACTGACAATTTTAATATTTTCTCCATATGTCATAATGTTGCCTTTTGGTCCAGTGATGAGGATTTTCTTTGCTTAATGTGAAGATGTAATCTATATTGATGGCTGCACTCCTTGACCTCCTGCTGCAAGTGTCTCAGGCCTTCCTCACATTCAGCAGGCAAGATGTTCATTTATCCTAACCAGGAATACATACAATGAGCTAATATGTAATAAAATGGTCCAAGCATCAGATGCTATCAATAGAAGAACTTAAGGTCTCTTTAGCAGAGTTTTTGGAATTGGTATAGTATTTTGTAGAAAAGGGTGGTCGATGACAAAATAAATATGTTTAAAAGACATAGATTGATTTGATGGGGAGGCTTTCATTACCCTGTGCACCACCAAGGATGAACACAAAATTGAAAAGATGCAGTGCAGGCAGGAGAGATTCCCAGCAGGTTCCTGGAGACCTGAGAGGCAGCTGCTTAGAGGTACTGGTACCTTTTACGATACCAATCACTGACACTCAACCCCAAAATTCATTAAATGATTGAATATTGTTGTTGCTGTCATTGTGGTCAAGTGCCATTAAGTTGGAACTGACTCATAGCTGACCCTCTAGGAGGTTTTCAGAGGCTGTAAATAGCGTGGGAGGAAATTGCTCATCTTTCTCCCTCGGAAAAACTTGTGGATTCAAATCACCTGTCTTTGAGTTGGCAGCACAGCTCTTCAACAAGTAGGATGTCAGAATTCCCTGAGTTTCAGTAGATACCTTTTGTTGCATTTTAAATACATTACCAAGAAGACAAAGATTCTAACCACTGGCAGCATCAGGATGGATGGTGAAGAGATTGAGATTGTACACAGCTTTAGTTTGTTTGCCTCCACAGTCAACACTCTTGGCAACAGCAGCCAGAAAATTAAAAGACATATTGCAATGGGAAAGTCTGTTGTCAGGGACCTCTCCAAAGTACTGAAGAGCAATGGTGTCTCTCTGGAGACTAAGGTGTGTCTGATATAGGCCATGGTCTTTGCAGTCACTTGTTATGTGTCAGAAAGTTGGACAATGACTAGGGAGGATAGAAGAAGAATTGATGCCTTTGAGCTGTGGTGCTGGAAAAGAGTATTGAGGGTATCATGGACTGCTAGGAAAACAATCAAATTTATCCTCGAGAGGATTAAACTGGGCTGCTCCTTGGAGGCATGGATTCTGAGGTTTCATCTGACATACTTTGGACATGTTGTAAGGAGGGACCAGTCCTTGGAGAGGGACATCATGTTTGGAAGGGTGGAGGGATGGCGCAGGAGGGGGAGACCTTTTTGAGGTGGATTGATTCAGTGACTGGGGTAATCGAGATGGGTGTGTCAGAGATAGTGCGATTAGCACAGGACAGAGCAGTTTAGGACTGTTGTACATAGAGTCGCTATGTGTCGCAAGTTACTCAAAGGCACATAACAACAACAATAACCAATAAGTCTTAGAAATCATCTAGCCTCTCATTTTTGTAATTGGGCTCTTAGATCTTGTCATCTCAATGAGGTACTTCATTTCAGAGACCATTACAATTCCATACCTTTCTGGTATACTTGTTTTTAACTATCCTGGTTTGTTGAATTAAAGCAGTTGAGTTTTGATATCAGTTCAACAGTCCTTCTTTTTAAGAGTTAACTTATTTTTCTCAGATTGAAGTACTGTTGTTGTTGTTGTTATGTGCTGTTGAGTCACTTGTGACTCATAGCAACCCTATGCACAACAGCCCTAAACCCTGCTCTATTCTCTTTGAATTGCACTGGCTTGGACACAACCATCCCGATTACCCCAGTCACTGAATCAATCCACCTCATAGAGGGTCTTCCCCTCTTGCGCCGTCCCGCCACCCTCCCAAGCATGATGTCCCTCGCCAATGACCTGTCCCTCCTTACAACATGTCCAAAGCATGTCAGACAAAGCCCCAGAATCCTTGCCTCTAAGGAGCAGCCTGGTTTAACCCTCTCCAGGATGAATCTGTTTGTTTTCTTGGCTGTTCGTGGTACATTCAATAGTCTTCTCCAGCACTACAGCTCAAATGTATCAATTCTTCTATCCTCCCTAGTCATTGTCCAACTCTTTGAGGCATAACAAGTGATTGCAAAGACCAGAGCCTGTATCAGATGCATTATAGTCTCCAGAATGACATCACTGCTCTTCAGTACTTTTGAGAGGTCCCTAACAGCAGACTTTCTCATCACAATATGTTTTTTGTTTTTCTGCCTACTGGTGCCAAGAGTGTTGACCGTGGAGCCAAGCAGATTAAAGTTGTTAACAATCTCAATCTCTTCACCATCCATCCTGATGCTGCCAATTGGTCCAGTGGTGAGAATCTTTGTCTTCTTGACATTGAGCCTCAATCCATACTGACGGCTGCAGTCCTTGACCCTCTGCAGCAAGCATTTCAGGTCCTCCTCAGTTTCAGCAAGCAGGGTTGTATCATAACGCAGATTGTTTGTAGATCCTCCACCAATCCTGACTCCACACTTCTCCTCATAGAGCCCAGCCTCCTGGATAATCTGTTCTGCATACACGTTGAAAAGGTATGGAGACAGGACACATCCCTGGTGTACACCTTTCCCAGTTTTGAACCATGCAGTGTTTCCCTGCTCTCTGTTCTGACAACTGCCTCTTGGTCCAAGTACAGGTTTCACATTAGAATGATCAACCGTTCTGGGATTCCCATTCTTCTCAGAGTCAGCCACAGTTTGTTATGGTCCACACAGTTAAGTGCCTTTGCATAATCAATGAAACAGAGATACACATTCTTCTGGTATTCCCTGCTTTCAGCCAAGATCCATCTAACATCAGCTACTATATCCCTAATACCACGACCCCTTCTAAACCCAGCCTGGACTTCTGGCAGTTCTTGGCTGATGTGCTGTTCCTAGGTAAGCAATAACTAGTCTCCTCCCAATCTTATGAATGTATTCTTTTCACCAAAGACTTTTCACATTTCAATTAGAGACCCATTCTTCAGAATAACAATATTGATGAGGAAATGAGTATACCAAGACCTTATCTTGTAATGGAAATCTGGGAAGGCATCTTTGATCATATTTTGTATATATTGCTGTTTAGGTATTGTCAAGTCAAGTAATACCTATAGCAACCTATGAACAACAGATTGGAATCCTGTCCTGTCCTGTGCCATCCTTACACTTGCTGCTTTGTATATAGATAGTAAAAACTGTTGATAGTTCTACTTTCCATCAACTGTTAGCCTAAAGCCTCCTCCTTTGTTTCTTCCCAGAGGGTCAGGGTTGCACATAAATGTGATTGGAGTCCCTCTGCCAGGTTCCTTTGGGGTCCTTCACAGTAACTCTGCAGCCCTTCAGAGTTGTGTCAATGTTTTCTCACGTGTAAATAGTCTGCTTGTTGAGAACTATCTTCATTCTTGTAATAAATGTGTCAGAAAGCTAATGACTTATTTTTTATGAAAATGTGTATACCTAAAATAATTTCATATTTTTGCGTATTAGTGCATTTGTTTTGCTAACATTTTGCTTAGGATTTTTGTGTTGTGTGCAACAATGATATTGACCTAAACTGGCCATGTCTCTTTCAATGGTCTCTGATGAACATCTTCTACCTCGGACACCTAGGTACAAGTTTGTCTGAGGCATCAGCACAGAAATATTCAGTTTTAGAAAAACTGAGCTGAGCCTTCTATTCCTACTCTATTGTCTCTGTTTTTTGGATCACAAGGCATTGGTATTACCTGCCAGGTCAGCAGACTACATGTTGGCAACTCCCTTAAGCTACCAGATGGGGAGAAATATAACAATAGTGTGTCAAATACGATAATGGTTACCCATAGTGGACAGTGTATGGTGGAGCTCCCAGATTAAAACAAGCTTAGAAGCAGGAGTAGCATCCATTTCTATAATGGCTTGCTTCCAGAAACTCTATGAGCTTGGAGAAATGATGAAAGTTATACAAGTGTTCGGGTCTTTCGTTCATAGGGTCGATATGAGTCATATATGACTCGATGGCACTTAACAACAATGACAGAGCTCTGTTGGCCTAGTGGATAGAAAGTGATGCTACCAAGCCAAAGGTGGGTGATTTTAATCTGGGGTCCTCAGGTATGGTTTTAATTGTTTTTGGTCAAACATTCTTCTATGTGGTATAGCACTGGTCTGCCATTTGCTGTACAGAGGTAACTCATGGTTGCTGTGATGCTGAACAGGATAACACTGATGTCAAATGCAATAATAATTACCCATGATGGGCAGTGTTTGGTGGGGCTCCCTGATTAAAACAAGCTTGGAAGCAGGAGTGGCATCCACTTCCAAAATAGCTTGCCTCCGGAAACCCTATGAGCTTGGAGAAACGATGAAAGTTATACAAGTGTTCAGACCTTTCATTCATAGGGTCTCTACGAGTTGTCTACGACTCGGTGGCACTTAAAAACAACAACAACATAAAGGAATAAGAAAGGGGGGTAGAATAACAGGAAAACTACACCCCTAACCCTCAACCATTTACCCACAATCTAAGTGTCCTAGAGTTAGAGGTTAGTGAGCGAAGTATGCTTAAAAAAATAAAATAAAGGCTCTGCATAAGGAGTTAAGATACTGAAGTTTTGTTCTGAGTTTTCAATAATTATCTGTGAAAACTTGGAGAAACCTCTTATTTGGGAGCTCTTGCTTTGTCTTTAAATTAAGAAGATGAAATTAGATTAATATGCTTTTCACTTCTGAAATTTAAGATAAATTCTAAGAATTCATTTGACTATTTCCCTTAATACAGCATCCCCTTGAACTTCCAACCAAAGTATTATAGTAACTGAATCATTAAAAATAAGAAGGGGGGGAAGAGATCACAAATCTAATAAGGTTTTTGAAACGGTAACAAAAACTTTTCATTTTCAAATATGGACCATGAAACTGTGTAGACTCAGTCAATAAAGGAATTTACCCACAATCTATACATAAGGCCTTGGTAGAAGTCTATACAGTCTTGATAACCCTATTTTATATTGTTCTCTTCTTTAATAAAATGAAGATAAATGTAATACCTTAGCTTTGTATTCCATCTTCCAAGCCTCTTTCTTACTGTTAGTCCCCTGCTGAGAGGAGCAGGAGACAGCCATAAAATTTGAGAATGGAAGAACATAAATGTGTTTCCTACTGCCAAAGGGGCCCTTTAGAGTAGTGAGAGAAGACCTTCACCCTGAAACCCACAGCGTCCCTTTTCAGCAGGAAGTAGCCAAGAGAATACGTCATCCCCTTTTCCTTATGAATCAGGGTGAA
>NW_006399851.1:12720337-12724699 GCF_000299155.1 Elephantulus edwardii | reverse complement strand
TAATAATAATAATAATAGAACAAAAAAATCATCTAATTTGCCATATGGTGTAGATGATGGGAACCTGTGGTCTAAGGAGGGCATTTGCTCAAGATTAACAGGTGGGTAGTGGTTTGGTAATGAGTCCTGGTGATATAGTGAATAAGTGTTTAGGCTTAATGAACAATTTAGTAGTTTGATCCCAACAGTGACTATGTGGGCAGTCCACTTCCATAGACAGCCTTGGAAACTCTATGGGACACTTCTGCTCTGTCCTGTAAGATCACTGAGTCAGAACCAATTTGATAACAAATAAGGTTTTAGTCTTGGTTGTTTTTTGGGTTTGTCTGTTTGTTTTTTCTAGTTGTGGGGTGGAGAGCAGTGGTGGTACAGTTGTAGGATTCTCTTCAATCTCTGGCCAACACGCCTGGTACACAACTATCACGTATCTGTCTGGAAGATTGCATGTTACTATGATTCTGAATAGGCTTAGTGGTAAGGAGTTGTCTTGCCAACACATAGGCAGGCAGTTCGAATCCATCAGCTAATTCATGAGAGAAAGATGGGTAATCTCTTCCTGTGAAAGTTATTGCCTATGAAAACCTGCTGGAAAACCAGCTATGAATTTGTCCTGACTCAACGATAGATAACAACAACTACAACATGATGCTGAACAGGTTTCAATGGAACTTACAGACTAAATGAATGAATTGGGAAATTATGGTACATTCACAGAATGGAATACTGTGAAGCATGCTGGAGAAATAACTTTGTAAATTATTATCTAACTTGGGAGGAACTGGAGAGTATTATGCTGAGTGAACTAACTCAGTCCCATAAGGATAAATATTGTATAAAACCATTATTGTAGAAGGAGTATAAGGATCCGAGACGGGTGGGACAGGCTGGAAGCAGAGGGATGTGGATGGGTAGGGAGAAGGGGAGATTAATCATTGGGTTGTACAATTTGATGGTTGAAGGGGTGAGGGAAATTAAAAGAATGGGTTCAAATTTGTATTTGAATTTTGTAAATAAACTGGTAGAAAAATTAAAATATAAAAACTAGAAGAAAAACTTACAATCTTTCAAAAGTCAGCCATGGAAACCTATGAGTCACAATGGTCTAATCTTATTGTGAATAGATTAAGGATCACCATGAACTGGGGATCAATAGCAACAAGTGATGGAAGGGCAACTTGAATTGGGTTCTCCAGACTTGAAGACTGAGTATTTGTTCCACAAGCACTTACTTTACCTATATCTACACCTGCCACCCACTGTCACACACCATGTTTCCTTTGAAGTAGTTAAGTCCTTGACTCCTCTAGGTGGTTTTGGCCCTGCTCTGACTTTTGCCCTTTGTTTCTTTCTCCATTCCCAAAGGTTATCATCCTCTTTTTGGACTATTGTAGATTGTCTCTCCCCACTGTGCACTGATAAGACAAAAGTGAATTAGTAAAAAATTTAAAGGACTTGATAACCTTCATGAAGAAGTGAGTGATTTTATCTCCAGATTTGAGAAGAAAGACAAACATTCAATTTTTCCTGAGGCCTGAGTTATGTGCCACAGAGATGATTAGAAATCTGACAATCTCTTCTTTTTAATATTTATCCTTTCGCAAAATAGCCTACTCATAAAGATAATATCTCAGTCTTGAAAAGATTCCTCATAAGCTACTTACATAAATTGTTTTCCTAAAACAAATACAATTCGTCTTTATTCTCAGCAGCAGGAAATGTCCTGCTGCTTTGAATATAGGGAGGAAAAAATCAACTGCTCAGGCTCCATTGAGTCAAATATGATTCCTAGGCAGAAGGAATAGGTTTTGGGAAGTCATTCACTTTTCAGATTTCTTGCCTTGAATATTTAGCAAATAATGTCACTTGATAATTATGACTTGTAATAATTTTGTTTGCTTGTTGCTGCTTTGTGCTATTGAGTCAGAACTGACCCATTGATGATCCTTCGCAGCTTGTTTTCAAGGCAGTAAATCACATGAGAGTAGATTGCATATCTTTCTCAAAGAGCAGCTTGTGAATTTGAACTGAGTTCCTTCATGCTGGCAGTGCAATTGTTTACTATTAAGCCACCAGAGCTCCCTTAATAAGCTTGTTTACATGTATTAAAATAAACTATGTACATAGTCTGTGACACGGATGTGTCAAATGCGTTAATGGTTGGCTACCCAGTGCAGACTGAGAGTGGGGTGGAGCTCCCCGATTAAACAAGCGTGGAAGGAGGAGTGGCATCCACTTCCATAATAGCTTGCCTCTGGAAACCCTATGAACCTGGAGAGAGGATGAACGGCACCCAAGCGTCGAGGACTCTCCTTCATAGGGTCGCTATGAGTTGCCTGTGACTCGATGGCACTTAACAACAACAACAACATGTACATAGTAAATTATTACATAATTGTACTTCATAAAAATTCTTAAATTGTCAAGAAAACTAATGTGATATAAGGAGCTCTGGTGGTAAGGAGTTACTCTGGCAACTCAAAGGCAAGTGATTCAAATCCACCAGCTGATCCATGAGAGAAGGAAGGGCAATCTTCTCCTGCGCAACTAACTGCCTCTGAAAACCCTCTGGAGGGTCACCCAGGGATCGGTTCTGACTCAAATTACACAACAATAACAATATACCATAGATATATTTAAACATTGATGTTGCCAAAGATTTCATTTTACTTGAATGTGCAATCAATGCCCATTGAAGTAGCAGTCAAGAAATCAAAAAATGTAATGCATTAGGTAAATCTGTTGTAAAAGGACTTCTTTAAAAATACAGAAGAGCAAAGGTGTCACTTTGAGAACCAGAGTCAATCTGATCCCGTAGCATGGTAGTTTCAATTGACTCATTTGCATGTGAAAGCTGGAAAATTAATCAGGAAAATTAAAGAAGAAGTTAAAAAGAGGGTACCTTTGAATTGTAGTGTTAGAGAAGATTATTGGGCATAACGATGGACAGCTGAAAGAATAAATGCTTTGGGAGAAGTGCAACTAAGATTCTCTCTGGAGGAAACAAAGCAAGACTTTTTTCATACTTTGATCGCATTGTCAGGAGGGACTAGTTCCTTAAGAAACACATTATGTGTGATAAGTAGACAGGGTCAGTGAAAAAATAGGAAGATCATCATTGCGGTAGGCTGACACAGTGGCCAAAACAAAGGGCTTAAAGACGACAGTGAATGTGATTATGGTACAGGGCTCAGCAGTGTTTCATTTTATTTTATATGTAGTTGCTGAGTCAGAATCAGCTCAATGACACCCAAAAGCAACAATATGTTAAATTTCAATGTCTAGTCTTTCATTATTTTAAGTAAATATGAAAGTTTTGTAAAGTAAAAATATCTAAGGAGAGAATTTTAAAAAGATTTTTAATAGATTAACACAATATCATTAAAGAAAGAAAAGGCACACAGGGGCACAATTAGGAAGAGTGGAATGACAGTAGGTATTATACATATAGCCATAAGACACAATATGTGTGGACTGTTGAATAGAGAGCCAATGAGTTCTGTAAACTTTTAGATATTGTTGTTGTTAAGTGCTGTAGTGACCCTGTGAAAAAAAGACCTGGACACTTGTATAACTTTCATCCTTTCTGTAAGTTCTTAGGGTTTCTGGAGGCAAGCTATTTTGGAAGTGGATGCCACTCCTGCTTCCAAGCTTGTCTTAATAGGGAAACTCCACCAGACACTGTCCACCATGGGTAACCATTCTTGCATTTGACACATCAGTATCTCAGTGTTTAGCATCACAGCAACCACGAGTTACTTCTATACAGCAATGCACAGACCAGTGCTATACCACCTAGAAGAATGTTTGACCAGAAAAGATTAAAACTTGTACTGAGGGCACAAATTAAAATCACCCACCTTTGGCTTGGTAGCATCACTTTCTATCCACTAGGCCAATTGAGCTCTCTCATTGTTGTTAAGTGCCGTCTAGTCGTAGACGACTCATATACATACTGAAACCATACATACGAAAAGAAAATCATAAATAAAAAATTATATATAAAAGCAAAAGGGAACTCTGGTAGCTTAGGAGTAAGGAGTTGAGTTGTGCTGCTTACTCAAAGGCAGGAAGTTCACATCTCCATCTGTCCCACAGGAGAAAGGTGGGCCATCTCCTCCCATGGGATTTACTCCCTCTGGAAACCACTGGAGGTTCAGCTATGAGTCACTTCTAACTCAATGGCAATGAGAAAGAGAGTGACATTAAAGCAAAACCTATACCTGTCTATCTAAGCAGCAGAACTCTTGTGATCCATGTGTTATCGGTGAGAAAGGAGCTCCAGAGTGTTCTCAGTCCCTCAGAAACACCATGTCTTCCTTCTGCTGAACTACTAGTGGTTCTGATCACTAATCATTAGACTTG
>NW_006399851.1:12716829-12718207 GCF_000299155.1 Elephantulus edwardii | reverse complement strand
GTTTTCACAGCTGATATTGAGCTTCTCCAGTGGTTCCTTCCACAGATGTAGTCGATCTGATTCCTACGTGTACCATCAGGTGAAGTCCATGTGTATAACCTGCGTTTGTGTCTCTTATAAAAGGTCCATGCTGCCTCTCCAAAATAATTTTTTTTAATCAAGTCTCCTCTCTAAGTACTTAATATGGCTCTTATGTTCTTTTTTAGCTATTCATGTTACTTCCCTCAAGCCTCCTAATATATTCATTATGACTGTGGCGAATAACTATATTTACAGCTAAATTAACCCCCTTTATTCAGGTCTCTGAACACGAGATTAAGAACATAAGATCACTAATTTATTTGAAATTAAAATGTTAATTTAGTCACAGCTCCACACATAGCATAAAAGATGAAACAAGACCAACTTACCCTCCTGAAATGTAACGAGTGTGTGTATGTGCGTCTTAAAAGCCAGTTTAGTGATTCAAAACACCCATAAACTTCAGAGACAAGTTGCAAAGCAGGGCCTGGCATAAAGACTAATCTGTTAGCCATTCAAAGACTCAGTGATGAGTCAGTCCTGGGAGGGTTATCAAGACCCCAACAAAGGACAGCATATGGAAGGAAGGGTTAGCAAAAGTAGAACAGAGGTTTTCAACTTCCAACTATATTTAAAGTCCTGTTGGCAATGCTGAGTGAGCTGAGATGTTTTTCCCCTAAAACAATAATTAAATATTTATAATTGACTCTTGGCTATTGGCTTTCAATATTTTTAGTAAAGAGAAATATCTGTATGATTCGTCTGTCAAAGTTTAACAAGATCAAAGAGGATAGCAAGGCTGAATTTTATTTCACATTTATTTTACTTCCATTCAATATTCAAAAGAAAAAAAATAGATGTTTTTGTTTGAACAAACTGGAGAGAAAAAATTACTTATGATTCAAAATGAAATTAAAATAACATATTGATCACTAAATAACAATAAAACAAAGGTTGTATTGATAATTTTACAATTTTTGAATTCTTCAGATCAAATATTTTTTTATCAGTTGTTTGTTAGTTTACCTGGTTGGAAGCACATTTAGGAAGAAAAATAAGTTTTAGTTATAAATTATTATATTTGCATAATTTTAATAATTTTTAAAAATGTATTTTTTTCACCTTTTTTTATTGGGAAAAACATATTGGGGCTACAAGGAGGTGAGGGTTTGGGGCAGAAGGATGAGGATGTGCAGTTGCAGAGCTGCACAGTTTGGTTGGTGGGGGTAGCAGGTGAAGGAAATAATGAGGATCCAGTGGGGACCAGATGCTACAGAGGAATGACAAGCATTTTCCAATGGTAATTAAGCCAACTGTCTTATTGATTTGGGAACTGGATGCTGACTCTCTGGCTTCT
>NW_006399851.1:12708231-12715967 GCF_000299155.1 Elephantulus edwardii | reverse complement strand
CCCCCCAGGTCTAACCATCTTTTGGCAGAAGCATTCAACAGAACAAAATATGTGGTGCATTTAGAATGTTGGTTCTCTTGTGCATGCTGCTACTGTTAATTGTCATCAGACTCACAGTGACTTTCAGCAATATATTGTATAGGTAATTGTCTTCTTTGGCCTGTCCAAGGAAATCCAAACATGCAGATGGCGGGGCACGCATCTCATCTCCCGCCTCCCATGCAGGCGGCCAGCAGGGGTGGGTCACCCCCCAGCACAGGCAGCCAGCGGGATGCGTACCCCCACCCAGTGTGGGCGGCAGTTGGGGGCGGGCCCCCTCTCCCCCCCACTGCGTAGGCGCCCAGTGGGTGTGCGGCCCCTCTCGCGTGGGCGGCTGGTGGGTGCCCACTTCCCCCGCTGCTGCCATCCTCGCTCCAAGAATTCTCTCCAGAACAAGTCCACTTTGCGGCAGTGTGGTGGCTTCACTGCACCAGTCTTGAGGAGGGCCGGTGCCCAGCATCCATCCTGGGTGAGGGAATCCATTGGTTCAGGCTGTGGAAGCCTCATGGAGCTGCGGCTGTGCTGCACAGCAGCGGGCTCTGTGGGAGGGGATTGGGAGCCGTGAGACTCACCCATTCCTCCTTGGGAATCCTTGAATTCCTGTTGTTGAGCCTCGATCTTCACTGAGGGCCAGTCATCAACTGTTTAACTGTTCAATCAATAAGCCGAAGTCTGTAGAAGGCCATAGTGGCCCTGCTTTAAGTGGTTCGCTACTCCTGCAGCTCACCACGCTGTCTCTGCCTCTGCCGCCATCTTGAATCGTATTTTATTGTTTTAAAAGTATACAGTCCCAGCAGACTTACCCCTAAATTTCTCATTTCAGAGTTATTCAATATTGAACTAAGAAAAGTTATTTTTTAATTGAAATAAAATACTATATTTTTCTATCTTGTATTTTGAGCAAGTATGAGACTACAATTTAAAACCCTAGAGAAATCAGGGTATATGGAAATTCTCACTCACTTCATTGTCAAGGAGTTGAAACTGATTCACAGCTGAACCTCCAGTGTGTTATCAAGATGTTTAAGAGGCATAAAAGGAAATTACAGATCTCTCTCTTGCAGAGCTGCTGGTGGATTAAGACCACAGAAAGGCATCCCTTTAGGTTAGCCACCAGACAAACACTGCATGAAAAGTTAGTAGTACCTATAGAGTTGGTAATTAGAAAAGGATAAAAAAATATGACCTTGGGTCAATGCCACCTGAATTTAAAAATCATCTCCAGGATAGGTTAAAGTCACTGAACACTGAGAGAAGGCCAGATGAGTTATAGGATGATATGAAAGATATAATCCATGACGACAGCATTTAGAAAGACAGAGGAGGAAGAAAAGGACAAGATAAATGACAGAAGAGACTGAAAATTACACTAGAGCATCAAGAAGTCTGAACAAAGGGGAGAAATTCAGAAATAAAAGAGATGAACAGAAGGCTTAAAGGGCAGCTCGAGAAGACAAAGCAAAGTATTATAACAGACTGTATGAGGAACTGGAGTTGGAGAATAAGGGAAGAATTTACCTGGCGTTTCTCAAAAGAACTGAATAAATCCAAGCCTTTAGTTACAATGCTGAGAGTTTCTTTCAGCAAAATCTTGAATACTGCAGGAAGCACCAAAAGGTGAAAGGAATACACAAATTTATTGTATCAAAAAGAATTGACTTGACACTGAAAAATTCCGGAAACTGCCATATTAATAAGAGCCAACAGTAACAAAGGAAGAAGTTCAAGCTGCAGGGATTGGCAAAGGCATTGGCAAAAAATAAGGTCCCAGGGTTCAGTAGGATACCAACTGACATGTTTCAACTACAGATGCAATTCTGAACATGCTCACCAGCTTCTGCAAGGAAATTTGGATGACAACTACTTAGCCCACTGACTGGAAGAGGTCCATCCACATTTACTCTCATTTCCAAGAAAGGTGATCCAATAAAAAGTGGAAATTATACAATATAATTATTATCACATGCAAGCAAAATATTACTTAAGATCATCTAAAAATGGTGAGAATAGTACATTGACAGAGAACTGCCAAAAATTGAAGCTGGTTTTAGAAGAGACTGTGAACACCAGGGGTATCGTTGCTGATGTCAGATGGACCCTCGCTGAAAGCAGAGAATATCAGGAGAATGTCTGTGTTTTATTGACAATGTAAAGGCATTTGACTAGGTACATCATAACAAATTGTGGCTAACATTTAGAGTGGGAATCCCAGAACACTTAATTATGCTCATATGAAACCTCTATCTAGAGCAAGAAGCTGCTGTCCAAACAGAGCAAGGAAACACTGAATGGTTTAAAATCGGAAAAGGTGTGCATTTGGGTTGCATCCTGTCTCCCTACCTATTCAATCTGTACATTGAGCAAATCATTTGAGAAGCTGGACTCTAAGAAGAGTGTGGGACCAGAATAAGAAGAAGACTCATCAACAACTTGTGTTATGCAGTTGATACAAACTTGCTTGCTTGCTGAAAGTGAGAAGAATTTGAAAGGCTTCCTGCAGAAGATATCAAACTATAGCCTTTAATATGGATTGCATCTCAATATCAAGAAGACAAGAATACTGACTCACCACTGGACAAATAAGCAATATTGTGATAGATGGAGAAAAGAGAGAAGTTGTCAATGATTTAATTTTACTTGGATCTCCAACAACACCCTTGGTACTAGTAGTCAGGAGAGCAGGAGACATTGCATTGGGTAAGTCTGCTGTCAAGGATTGTACAAAATTACTGAGGAGCAATAATGTCAATTTGAAGACTAAGGTGCACTGATACCAGTCTTTTCCATCTGCTATGTATCTGAAAGATGGACTATAAATAAGGATCGCAAAAAAATTGATGTCTTTGAGGTGTAATGTTGAAGAAGAGTACTGAATAGCCAATAAACTGCCAAAAGAATAAAGAAATATGTCTTGGATAAAGTGCAGTCAGAAATCTCCTTGGAGGCAAGGGTTATAAAGCTTAGTCTCACATACTTTGAGCATGTTTCTTGGAGAGACTATTTCTTGAGGAGGGCCATCATGCTTGGAAAAGTGGAGGAAAACTTAAGACAAGATGTATTGACAAAGTGACTACAGCAATGGGCTTAAGTATGTCAGAGATGTTGAGGATGACACAAAATAGGATAAGGTTCAGATCTTTTGTTTATAGGGTTTCTATGAGTCATACTTGATCTAATGGAACCTAACAGTTGTTGTTAAGTGCCGTCAAGTTGCAGGTGACTCATAGCGACCCTATGAAGGAGAGTCCTCAACGCTTGGGTGTCTTTCATCCTCTCTCCAGCTTCATAGGGTTTCCGGAGGTAAGCTATTACAGAAGTGGGTGCCACTCCTGCTTCCAAGCTTGTTTTAATTGGGGAGCTCCACCCCACTCTCTGTCAGCATTGGGTAACTAACCATTAACTCATTTGACAAGTCAGTGTCACAGGGTTCAGCCTCACAGCAATCATAGGTTACTGCTGTACAGCAACTTGTACATCAAGTCTATATGACCTAGAGGAATGTCTGAACAAAAACAATGATGGGCCCGAGGGCCGCAGATTAAAAGTCACCCACCTTTGGCTTGGTCGCATTGCTTTCTGTCCACTGGGCCAGCTGGTCTCTGTGTTGATATAATTGTTGTTAAGTGCCGTTGAGTCGCAGGCAATTCATAGCGACCCTATGAAGGAGAGTCCTCAACGCTTGGTTGTCTTTCATCCTCTCTCCAGGCTCATATGGTTTCCGGAGGCAAGCTTTTATGGAAGTGGATGCCACTCCTGCTTCCAACAACAACATATAATTAAGGGAAATGGCTAGATCATTTGACTGCTAACTGAAAGATATCTCAAAAGAAGGGTCTGATACTTTACTTTCACAATAAACCAGAACTCCAGCTCTACTCTGACCTACACAGGCCATGTTAAGTTGGAGTTGGTTTAAAGGCAATTAGTATATGACTTACAGAAAATAAATTACTTTCACAAATAGCATATCATTTCTACTGTTGTTGTTATTAGGTGCCATTAAGTTGAATATGGGCCATAGGGATCCTATAAACAACAGATCTTAACCCTGTCCTATACTGTGCAATTGTTTCTATTTCAATTATTGTTGTTAATATTACAGGTTTTCAAGTCACCTGCAAATCATAATGATCCTATGCAAAATAGCTCTGAACTCTGTCTTATCCTGATCCAATCTCATCGTCTACAACACCCCTGCCACTAATATGCCACTAATACCAGTCACTGTGTCCATATCATCTAGGGTTTTCCTTACCTGTGTGGTCCCTCTACCCTTCCAAGTATGATGTCCTTCTCCAAGGACTGGTCCCCCTGACTACATACCCAAAGTATATGAGATGGAACTTCATAATCCTTGCCTCTGGAGAGCAAGTTGGTTTTACCCTCTCCAGGACAGACTTGTTTTCTTTGCAGTTCATGGTATGTTCAATATTCTTCTCCAGCACCACAATTCAAAGTCATCAATTCTTCTTATGTATTGTCTAGCTCTCTGATGCATAACAAGTAATTGTGAAGACCACGGCATGGATCAGGCACACCTTAGTCTCCAGACTGACATCTTTGAACTTCAGCTCTCTGGAGAGGTCCCTGTCAGCAGACTTTCCTAATCCAATTTGTCTTTTGATTTCCTGGCTGCTGGTTCCAAGAGTGTTGATTGTGGACCTGAGCAAGCTGAAATTGTTGGCAATCTCAATGATACTGCCAATTGGCCTGGTGGAGAGAACCTTTGTTTTCTTGATGTTGACCTTCAATCTTCACTCCATATAGAAGACTGCAGTCCTTGACTTTTTGCAGCAGATGCTTCAGGTCTTCTTCAGTTTCAGCAAACAAATTTGTGCTATGTATTAGACAATATTAAAATATTTTGAAACATTATTTAAATTTTTCTCCATTAAACTGTTTCAAGCAGATATTATGACCACTTTTTAATGAATGAGTAGACTGGTGCTCAGGGAAATTGTCTTGGGGGTTTTTTCTCTAGAGAAGCAAAACCAATGCCAATTTTATGACAGAAATCTCAAGTAAATGGCTCATGTGCTTGTAGAGATTGGCTGGCCTCAAAACTGGGGTTCAGACATAAGGTTAGAGACTTCTTCTAACTCACAAAGAAGATGTAGGGGTTGAAGGACCCAAAATGGGTCAGATAAAAGGCTGCTGACTTTGAAGACTATTGAATTAGAGATTGGCTGCAGCAGTACAATATGGCAGGATATTGACACAAGTCCAAAGAACTGAAAAGTCTGATGTGACAAACCACATGTAGGATCCAAATAGAGCAAAAAAGGAGAAATTTTTGCCGGATGTCCATAGAAGAGGCCACATCAAAAAGGAAATGTTCTTTTAAACAATTGGCTACTCAAAGCAGATCTCATTATGAATGCAATGAGGAAAGTAAACTGAGTCCCATCAAGGGAATTAGTACATCAAATGTCATCAAAATATTGAGCTCATTAAAGAAAATCTCATAAAGGGACTTTATTATGAAGTTGTAACTCTATGATGACTGTCAAGCCACAGAATCATAGACGGCCAAGTTCACACACAATCTTAACCATCACAGTGTGGTAGTAGCATGTTGTTGTTGTTATATACTGTCAAATATGGAAATGTTATTTTAAAAATCCTATTTCCCTCAAGTAGATTCCTACTTAGAACAACCCTAAATATCTTTTGATTCACACTGTCAACCTTTCTATTAATAGTCCAAGGTTCAACCCAAAACACTCTATGATGTATTATTATACTCAGTACATACATTCTGCTTCCTTTTTAACTAGGAGCTAAGTAACTGGGCATTTGTTTCATATTTGTCCACGTAATAAATTTTCCCATCCCCCTTTTAACAGTTGTGATATGGAATTTGAATTTGAAGCCAGGAGCAAATGTTCTTTCTTTCATTTATGAGCTTTCTGATAGACTACATAAAATTTCATGGTTGACTAGTAACAATAAAAGGGATTTCAACTCTTCATCATTGGAAAGCATTCTGGGTGTGTGTGTGTATGTGTGTGTGTGTGTGTGTGTGTGTGTGATGTGAGTCTATCTGTGAGAGAAAGAGTGTGTAAAAAAAGTACAAAAGTGGGTAAGGTGGTAATGTGAATGTGAATGTATGTGATGTGAGTGCATATGAGTAAGTGGATGTGACTGCATTTGTGTGTGTCTGTGTATGTGCACAAGTGTGTGAATGTGTGTGTGGTGAGTGTGTATGTGTGTTGTGCATGTGTGTCAAGAGTGAGTTTGGCACTTGGGCCATTGGAAAAAAGTGATTAAATAATTCTTCTAGACAGTGAATAGCAGCAGCTCCAGATTCTAAAATTTAGACAATCAAACTAAAAAGGCAAGATGGCATCCAGAGAAGAGGACAGCGCTCACTGAGAAGGGGCTAGCCTGAGCAGGGTCCTCGGTTTTCTTTATTGTCTGGGTCTGAGGATCCTTTGACAAGATATGAATGGTTTTATGCAGGCATGAGAATGAAGTCTCACCCAACTGAGCCTAGTGATCCATGATCACGACAGGGTCACGGTCAGACGGTCCAGACAGCCTTTGTCTGCAAGGTTGCCAGAAACTCATACGCGTGTGTTGGCAAAGAAAAGACCCTTGGACAATTTCCAAGAGTCCTGTTTTCTCGGAGCTGTTGAGTCGACTGTGATTCACCATGAACCACAGATGGAAATCTTGCCCTAGCGTTTGTCATCCTCTCAATTTCTGTCATGCTCAAGCCCGTTGTTGCAGTGACTGTGTCAATCCATTTCCTTGACAGTGTTCTTTTTCCTGACCTACTTTTCCTAGTGTGATGTCTTTTTTCTGAGGACTAACCCCTCTTGATAATATGCACAAAGTAAGTTTCACCATTGTTGCCTCTAAGAAGCACCCTGCTTGCATATCTTCCAAGACAGATCTGCTTGTTCTTCTGGCAGTTTGTGAGATATTCAATACTCGTCACTAATACCAAAACCTGAAAGGCATCAACTCTTATCTGGTCTTCCTTATTCGTTGTCCCACTTTCACATGCATGTAAGGCAGTTGAAATTACCGTGGCTTGTATCAGGTGTACCTTAGTTCTCAAAGTGACAATCCTTGCATTTTAGCACTTTTAAGAGGCTCTTGGCAACAAATATACCTAGTGCATCATCATTAAATTTCTTGACAGCTGTTTCCATGGGTGTCGATTGTGGATCCAAGTAAAATGGAAAGTTTGTTTTCTTGATTTGAAATGTAACCCATATCAAAGTCTTTAGTTTTATTTGGTAAAGGCTTTAACACCTCTTCTCTTTTGGCCAGTAAAGTTGTGTCATCTACATAACACAGGTTGTTGATGAGTCTCCCTCCTGATGCGATGCCACATTCTTTTTCACATAGAGTGGCTTACCAAACTATTTGCTCAGCATACAGGCAGAACAGGTATGAAGAAAGAATACAAACTTGATACACACTTTTACTGATTATAAACTATACAGTACATCCTTTTATTAAAAAAATTGGTTTGCATACAGACATTTATATATATCATGTGTGTACATGTACTTTGTGTTTTATACAATCATTCATATACATTTTATTTTACACAATTACTTACCATTGCTCTATACTCATTATCATGCACTCCTTTTGAGCCCTCATTGAAACTTTCCCATTATTTTACTGCCACACCCACTAAATTCTACTATCCCAGTGACTTCCCCTCTTTTCTTTTTTTT
>NW_006399851.1:12706310-12707855 GCF_000299155.1 Elephantulus edwardii | reverse complement strand
ACAATAGCAAAAAAATGGAAGCAACCCAAATGCCCTTCAATAAACAAATGGATTGCAAAATTGTGATACATTCACACAATGAAACACTAAGGTGTGATAATTTTGTAAAATATTATATAACATGGGAGAGATTAGAAAGCATTTTACTGAGTTAAATATCTCAGTGACATAAGGACAGCTATTATACAAGGCCACTATTGTGACAATAGTAGGCCAATTGAGTAAAATGTGTATAAATGTTCAAAGGGAAATGGAAAAAAAGGGGGTCAAAAAAGTAGTAAGGGAAAAATGCAATATATCCTTGTTCTGTTTGAATAATTATTTCTTGGTCTATGTAAAAGTCTTATGTGAGCTCATTTAAGTGTTCTGGGTTTCTCATTCTCCTCAAGGTTTTTCATAACATTTTATGATCTATACCTGAAATCCTACCTTGCCTGCATCTCCAGGTTGAGGTTCTGTAAGGCAGGCCTTTTTACTGACTTATCTTCCATGGATAGCATTTACCAGACTGTCCTCTGATACTGTTAGATGCTGTCTCCTCACCAGGACTCCTTTACTCTAGGACCTCATTATTTAAAGGACCATCTCTGTCTCTTAGATTAGAGGAACTCAGCCCTACCCAAGACTTGCTGCACCAGAATTTTCATTTTAATGATTATATCCCTAGGTCTTTCGTCTGCATCTTAGCATTTGGGAAATTTTGGTTAACTGGTTCCTTGTGCCCTGGGTGGTGTTAATGAGGGATGAGGGTTCGGGTTGGGGTGATGGTGAAAGTAAAGATATCGAGTGTACACAAACATACATGCATGTTGAGCTGTTATGGGAAAAGAAGATTTCCAAACTTTGTTTAACCTAGTGTTTTCCAAACATATTTAATTCAGAGCTATTAATCATAAAATAGCAATGAAAGCTATGGTATGAATATGTTTCCCAGAAGCCTGTGGGTTAAGACTGACACCTTCAAATTTTGGGGACCAAGTTGTTTGAAAACAACGTTATATATCAAATCTATAGGATACATCACCCTCCCCTGGGAAACTATTCCATTCTAACTACAGTATAATACAAATAGAGGGGAAGAGGTCTTAAGCCACAAGAAGTCAATCCTGGAGCAGAAGTTCAAATAAAGGATTTCTCTTCAGAACTGTCTGAGATAGGAAGACTTCCCTGATACTAGTACCTAGTATTTGGACTTACCGACTCCTAAACTCAAGAGATACTTCCCACAGCAGGAGAAACTGGCAGCAGTGTGAGGCATTTGGAATCACAGAAGTCAGAAAGATTGAAATATAAGTCATCACATGAAGGGCTGGATAGGGGAGATAGCTGTTGAATGGAGTAGGTAGGAGTAGAAGTGAATGCTGGTGGAGCAGGGAAAGGGATGGGTCAAGACACACGTGCCAAAGGTGAGGACAACACTGAATCTAATCTAGTGGTTATTTTTACAATTGAGAAATATCTGCTCTTTTATGTAAAATGCTTGTCTATCAGATAATATTCTAAGGCTTAGCATTCAAATTGAGCCAGACTAGAAAGAAGGATTGG
>NW_006399851.1:12690055-12704740 GCF_000299155.1 Elephantulus edwardii | reverse complement strand
CTGTTCTGACTACTGCCTCTTGGTCCAAGTAACTATAACGAACATAATCCATCTTGTGTCAATCCACAGGATGGAGTGACACAATGACTGGAACAATGGCCTTGAGCTTGGCAGACATGGTGACGATGGTAAAAGATATGACTCGACTCTATTGTTTATTGGGCCATTATGAATCTGAATTGACTCTAAAGCAGCTAACAATCACATAACAACATAAAAAGAAGAAGACCTTTATTGAAGTGATTGGTCATTCTCTGACAATACACTCTGTTGCTGGTCTATGGTGCAGACTTTGAGAAAAAAATGGCAAAAAATAAAACTGTTTCTGTTCTGACACTGACTGTGATTTCAAATATAGTCGTTTCATGTGTCAATTTGAATACACCATGGAGCCTAATTGGTTAGTCAAATGCTAATTAACTGTTATAGGTTATTGAAGCATCTGACTTTAAATAAATGGATTGTTCTCCATAATGTTGGTGGGTCTCATCTAATCAGTTGTAGGCCTTACAAGCAAAGAGGGAATTTCTCCTAAGATATGTTCTGTTTACAGGCCATTTCCGACAACTGACCTTCAGATTTGGGGATATACACCTGCAGGAGTATATCCTTTTTATTTCCCCCCTGTGTCTCTTCTGACCTACAAATTTTGGAATATCAGTCTTCTCCAAATAAAAATATGTGGAGTGAGCCCTGGTGGCATAGTTCATAGTGAGTTGCACTGTTAATTCAGAGGCCTGTCTTTCTGGCAGTTCAAATCTACCAGCATCTCTGTTGGAAAAAGATGGGCAATCTCCTATGCAATTTGCACTTTTGGAAACCCAATGATGGATCAGATATGAGTTAGCTCCCACTTGATGTCAATATCAGTGAATAAGAGAAATATATCTTTATCCATCTATTTCTGTACCTGCTGCAAGAGGGTGCAGTCAGAGTGCTCTTTGGAGGCAAAGATGATGAGGCTTTGCCTCACATACTCTGGGCATGTTGCCAGGAGGGGCTATTCTCTGGAGAGGGACATGATGCTTGGATGGGTGGAGGGTCAGTGCAAGAGAGGAAGACCCTCAACCAGATGGACTGTCACAGTGACTGCCACATGGACTCTAGTGTGTCATGAAGTGAAAAGATGGCACAGGATAGGATAGGGTTCAGATCCACTGTTCATAGGGGCACTGTGAGTCATACTCAACCTGATGACACCTAACAACAATCACAACATTGCTGGTGATACAGTGCCTTAAGAGTTGTGTTGCTAACTGAATGGTCATCAGTTGGAATCCATCAGCTAACTGTGTATGGGGAAAAAGATGGACAATCTCCTCTAATAAAAATTTATGACCTCAGAAACATGAAGCAAAGTCTCAAGGGCATTGGAGGTCTGATGGCCTGTGGATAAGGTGTTGCAATGTCAACCCAAAGGCAGGCAATCTGAATCTGCCCGTTGCTCTATGGGACAAAGATGGGCAATCTCTTCTTATGTAATTTACATTTTAGCAAAACCCACTGGTCCAAACTCAATGGAAAATAACCACAACAATATCTGTTAACATGTATTTTTATATTATAGAGGGAGCCCTGGTGACACAGTCCACAGCGAGTTTTGCTGCCAACCTAAAGGCCAGGCCTCACTGGTGGAATGAATGCCCCAGTGGCTCAAAAGGAGAAAGATGGACAATTCACTCCCACATGATTTATAGCCTCAGAAACACAAAGGAGAGATAGCTATCGGTTAGTTCCAACTTGATGGCCATGAGATGGTGATGAAATTTATTGACTAATAATATATTTACTTATATTTGTTTACATAGTCATCTTTGTGTTTATCCATTGGACCCTAACACATCATCCACGGCACAGTCTCAGTTCTCTAGAAGACAGACAAAAGCAAAGAAAACAAAATACCTTTCTATCATATTCATGGGCACACACTGAGTCAACCTCAAATGATATGGTGCAACCAAACGATGCAATCATTTGTTCCACTGTTAGCAATGTGCCACCTCTTCTCCCCCATCCCCACCTTTATTTATGCCCAGTAGGATAATGATAATACCTAGATCTAGAAGCAGGGGCAAAAGATTCTCCTCTTTTTGACCCGGCCTCTCATTGCCTCTGCAGGCACCTCAGGGTGGCATGATTTGTAGGGAGTTGCACTACTAATCCAAAGACAGCACCAAAGGCTTTGCTGGAGAAAAATGGACCTCTTCTCTCATTCATTTAAAGCCTCTGGAAAACCGACTGGAGAGTCAGCTACGAGTCCATTCTCATTCAAGGTCAATGAGGTGCATTGAGTTGTCTTGCCTTTGTCTTCACCTGCTGACTTGCAGCTCATCTCACAAGAGCTCCTCTAAGCCTAACAGAGCTTATGTTAGAATGTGCAAATAACAAAGATTTCCCTCCATGTTTGCAACAGTTAAATTTAGTCTTAGAAATAAAGTCTTCAACTGTCTTTTCATTGTTGCAATAGTTCTTTTCATAATTGTTAAATGTACAGTTTATGCCACTGCTAACACCTGAAACTCTCCTTCCAAGCAAAAGTGATTGTAAAAATGGAAAAGAAAAAGTTAAAAACCCCTCAATGACCAAAGAAGCCAGCCTGTTTTTATGTATTAAGATTGTATTTGTTCTTTATCTTTCATTCTGTGACTGTCTTATTCTCACTGTAAAAATGCAATTGTTGTTGTTGTTACGTTATCTGCCACTCATAGCCACTCTATGTAGAACAGTTCTGAAACCTGCTCTGTCCTGAGCTAGTCTCACTGATTCCAACACACCTACTTCTATCACCCCAGTTACTGAATGAATCCATCTCATTTGAGGTCTTCCTCTCCTGCACTGTCCCTCCACCCTTCCAAACATGATGCCCTTCTCCTGTCCACGTGCCCAAATTATGTGAGATGGGGCTTCAAAATCCTAGCCCCCAAGGAGAAACTTGATTTCATCCTCTCCAAGAAAGACTTGTTTTCTTAGTGGCCCATGGTATGTTCAAGACTCTTCTCTAGCACCACAACTCAAAGACATTGGTTCTTCTTCTGTCATTGTTATTCATGTCCAGCTCTCTGATGCATAGGAAGTAACTGCAATTAGTTTCAAAATCTTTCTTCTCACCACTTTGCTAGCCTGTTGCTGTTTAACCACAAACACTTCATTTCTTTAATTCATTCACATGTAGGATATTTCAAAATGGGGTCTATGGATTGGTGAGAAGAACTCAAATCCTGGAAAATATTTTGAAATTTCTCCCATTTTGATTTGTTGCCTGCAGAAACCATAATGTCACAGTGGTTAAATGCTTGGCAGTTAAGCAAAAGGCTAACATTTTGACCCTCCACAAGAGAAAGAAGTGTGTCTGTCTGCATCTGTAAATATTGTTGTTATTGCCATTGTTAATCGCCCTTGGGTCAACTCCAATTCATAGCAATCCCATGTACAACAACGAAATCCTACCCAATCCTGTACCATCCTCACCAACTCTACCAAGTTTACGCTCATTATTGCAGCCCCTGTGTCGTTCCATTTCACGAAGGTCCTCCTGTCCTTCCTCCATCTTTTCAAGCACATGGAAGCCCTGTGGGGGAGTTGAAGTAGACTTGACAACAAAGATTTTCTTTTTTCATAATCATTACTTGAGAATGAATCAAGGAAAAATTAATGACATTTCATTGATAATAAATACTTTGGTATTAATAGAGAGTAGGAAGAGAAAAGAAAATCGGCTTAACTCTGCAAAAGTACTATTGATTGCAGCTATTTAGGCTCGATTACCATGCAACTCAATAGTAAGTAGGTCGCTTACATACGCATATACACAACAGTAAATATTAAAGTTTGATGTGCATTTTGAGTCACAATGTAAGCAATGTACAAGTGCAAGCTGTGAGTCTACAGCAGTGAAATTAATGCCACAAACCACATGAGACACGTTTTGTGTGCTCAGTGTCCTAGATCTCCTGGCAGTGTTCTCAATTATTTATATGACTCAGAATAATGGTTATTGTCCTATCACCTTAGGAATATGGCCTGAATGCCCAGGTCTACATTTACTCCAATTCCAATTATTAATTTTCTTTTTTTTCCCCTTGTATACAACTAACACTTTCACACAAGTGGTTCGCTCCTTCATTCTGGAATGTTCTTTTCCCTGCTCATGGCTTACTGCTTGTCATACTTCAGGTCTTTGCTTTCAAAGGTCCTCTTCCCTACATTTCACTAAAAGCTTCTTATTTATGTATCTTAACAATTGATTTTGAAATTTTTATCCTTTAATGAGTCTTCTTATTTACATATCTGTAATATCTTCTGGAGGGTGAACCCCTTTAGAATAGAGAGTTGGCTATACTTCTTGTATCTTCGGTGTTCACAACTGAGTATGTTTGTGCTAGCTGTCAACCAATCAGACCCTTATGATTGAAGACCTCATGCACAATGGGAGGAAAATGATGCCTGGCCCTGCATCATTCCCTGATGGGCTGTAGGCCAGGCTATGATAGTCCATAGGGTTTTCATTGGCTGATTTTCAAACATAGATCACCAGACTTTTCTTCACAGTCCTCTGTAATCTGAAATTCTTTCTAAAACCTCTTTAGCATCATACCATCATGATGCAAGCCTCCACCAACAGAGAGGTGGTAGCTACATATGAAGTGTTTGGCTGTAATGGAACACAGAATTCTGCATAGAAGTTAACGGCCCTAAACCGAGTCACCAATGCTTCCATCACACTTAATACAGCTTAATAAACACTTGTTGAATTAATAAATGAATGTGTAAATTCTCCTTTAGTTCAAAATCTCTTTCTGTTGGACAGGTGAGTGGCAAGATGTTTGAAATAAGTCATATTCAAAATGTCTACAGTTTCTATTCAAAACAGTATAAATATTGTTGTTATTATATGTCGTCGAGTCTCATAGTGACCCTATGCTCAATAGCTCTGAATCCTGTTCTATTTGAGCCAGTCTCACTGTCTCTAACACACCTACCCTCATTACCCCAGTTACTGTGTCAATCCATCACATCTAGGGGGCTTCCTCTCCTGTGTTCCTCCAATCGTCCAAGCACGAAGTCTTTCTCCAAGGACTGGTCCCTTCTTGAAACACTCCAAAGGTATGTGAGATGGCCCTCACAATACTTGCCTCCTTCTATCAGGATGCAGACAATTGGCCCAGTGGTGAGAATCTGTATACAGTCTTCCATTTCACAGGAATAACAAAACTCTTCATTATTGCTTCATTGTTACTTTTTAAGTGTTAAATGGAAACAAAAATGCTTTCATTTTATTTTCAAATGCCAGAGCAGATTAGACCTCTGTCAAGAGATAGGAGAAATAATTAATTTCATAACTAAAGGGCAAATTTTGTTAAAAACTCATGGTTCTAGACTTTCTTTTAATTCCCCAGGCATCTTAGTAAACACCATCATAATGTTTGTTCTATGTTGTTGTTGTTGTTGTTGTTGTTATGTGCCGTCTAATTGCTTGTGACTCATAGCGACCCTATGTACACCAGCCCTAAGCTCTGCTCTATCCTGTGCCAATTGTACTCCCTCTGACACACCCATCCCGATTACCCCAGTCACTGAATCAATCTACCTCATAGAGTGTCTTCCCTTTCTGTGCTGTCTCTCCACCCTCCCAAGCATGATGTCTCTCTCCAAGGACCTCTCCCTCCTTACATGTCCAAAGTATGTCAGACAAAGCCTCACAATCCTTGCCTCCAAAGAGCAGCCTGGTTTAACCCTCTCCAGGATGAATCTGTTTGTTTTATTGGCAGTCCAGGGTACATTCAATACTTTCTCCAGCACCACAGCTCAAAGGCATCAATTCTCCCTCGATCCTCCTTAGTCATTATCCAACTCTCTGAGGCATAACAAATGATTGCAAAGACCATGGCCTGTATCAGACACACCTTAGTCTCCAGATTCACACCATTTCTCTTCAGTACCCTGGAGAGGTCACTAACAGCAGACTTTCCCATCGCAATATGTTTTTTAATTTCCTGGCTACTGGTGCCAAGAGTGTTGACCGTGGAGCCAAACAGACTAAAGTTGTTAACAATCTCAATCTCTTCACCATCCATCCTGATGCTGCCAATTGGTCCAGTGGTGAGAATTTTTGTCTTCTTGACATTGAGCCTCAGTCCATTTTGAAGGCTGCAGTCCTTGACCCTCTGCAGCAAGCATTTCAGGTCCTCCTCAGTTTCAGCAAGCAAGGTTGTGTCATCTACATAACGTAGATTGTGGATAGATCGTCCACCAATCCTAACGCCACGCTTCTCCTCATAGAGCCCAGCCTCTCGGCTAATCTGTTCTGCATACAGTTTGAAAAGGTATGGCAATAGGACACATCCCTGGCATACGCCTTTCCCAATTTTGAACCATGCAGTGTTTCCTAAATGATCCAGGAAGTATTAAAAGAAGATGGAAAGAATATACTGAGTCACTGTATCAAAAGGAACTGGCAGACACAGAAGAATTTAATGAAATCACACATGAGCAAGAGCCTATGGTGATGAAGGAAGAAGTTCAAGCTGCTTTGAAGGAAATAGCAAAAAATAAGGCCCCAGGAATAGATGGTATACCAATTGACATATTTCAACTAACAGATGCTGCCCTGGATGTGCTCACCAAGTTGTGCCAAGAAATCTGGAGAACAACCACTTGGCCAACTGACTGGAAGAGATCTATATTAGTTCCCATTCCAAAGAAGGGTGACCCAACAGAGTGTGGAAACTATAGAACAATATCATTGACTTCACATGCAAGCAAAATTCTACTAAAGATTATCCAAAAACGACTGGAACAGCACATCAGCAGAGAACTGCCAGAAGTCCAGGCTGGATTTAGAAGGGGTCCTGGTACTAGGGTTATTGTAGCTGATGTTAGATGGATCTTAGCTGAAAGCAGGGAATACCAGAAGAATGTCTATCTGTGTTTCATTGATTATGCAAAGGCGTTTTACTGTGTGTTTGCTCTATAGTAAAAATAAATAAACAAAACAGCACCAAGTGCTTTTTTTATTGGTTTGTTTGTTTAAACGAATAGCTTTATTCTCTTACCAAGTCAAGTGCATTTGAATGGTGACCATTCCTTTCAAGATAGAATTGCATTTCAGTTCAGGATTTTCAATGGCTGATTTTTCAGAAGTAGATTGCCAGGCCTTGCATCTAAGGTGCCTGTGTTGATGTTTGTTGTGATTAGGTGTCATTGAGTCAACAATGACTCATAACAACCCTACAAACAACAGAGCTGAACCTTGCCCTACCTTACACCACCCATCTCATCTCTAGTTCAAGGCCATTGTTACAGCCAGTGTGTCAATCCATCTCTCTGAGTTTTCCTCTCTTCCTCTTCCTCTGACCCTCTATTCTTCCTAGCATAATGTCTTTTCCCAAGGATGTCTTTTCCCTTTGCCTCTAAGAGGGACTCAAGTTTCATGTCCTTCAAGACAGATGTGTCTGTTTCATAATAGAACTGTACTTCTTGGAGTTTTTCAGTGGCTGATATTTCAGAAGTAGATTGCCGGACCTTTTTTCCAAAGTGCCTATGAGCATTCTCCTACCTGTCAACAATTTCTTACCAGCCAAGCATGTTAATCATCTACACCATTTAGGAACTTCTGGTCTATAATAAGTAATTATGAGCTAGTGTCTTCATATATTTCCCTTGGTCCTTCTTATTTTTCATTCCTTCCCTTTTAAGCCTTGACTTTCAAAAAAAATTAGCTCCATTAGGAGCAACAATTTTAAAAATTGCTATGTAACTTGGCAAAGATTGGAGAGCATTATGCTGAGTAAACTAACTCAGTCTCATAAGGACAAATAACTGTATAAGACAATTATTGTAAAAATAGAAGGAAAACTAGTAAAACGTCTATGAGGCTCCAAGGGGGGGGGGGTGGGAAGGGGTGGGAAGGGACAGGAATAGAAGGGTGAGGATGGACACAGGGAAATCATTGGATCACATAATTTGGGGAGGAGAGAGAAGGGGTAAAGGAAATGGGAAAAATCCAGTGGGTACCTGAAAAGAGGGTGGGCGTAGTTCAATGGTGATTAATTTTACAGAACACAATGAATGGGAATGATTGTATGAAACCCAGTGCGAATGAAGGATCATGTGGAACACAATGCATCCAAATTGTGTATGCAAACAAATACAAAATAAAAAAAGATATAAAAATTATTTTAGAAAGTAAAAAAATTAGCTCCAACCTCTAAACAGGATAGACAGAAGACTCACATTTGGTTCACTTCTGACAGGATTAGAGACTCTTCCCCTCCTTTATTCACTAAACTTCAGATCTTTTTAAACTTCAAGGTAATTCAACAGGTGCTTATGGTACCTCTTTTAAGCAGCTAGAAAAGCATTAGGCTAATCTAATGCAGTTATTGCAGAGATTACAAAGATCTAAGATGCTGACTGCTCTTGGGAGGCTTCAAAGTTATCTATAATTGCTCCCTTAGCGAGTGGTACTAAGTGTTCCAATAAACTCATGTTCTACCATTGGCTTTCATGCCCCTAAATATATCCAACATCTCACCTCTGACTCCTCTCTAACTCCAGAAGAGAAAGCATATCCCTTTGAGAATGCAATTTCTAACCTGAAATGTCTACAGGAAGAACCTATTTCGTATATATAAAGTACATGTATTCACTATGAAAAGAAAATTTAAAAGGCTGCACACTCCAAGAAGCCTGCCTGAGACAGTCTGTGGCACCTTGATGGAGCACTTATATACTGTTCTGTAGCCTATTTTGAAAAGCAAATATATCTTAAAAGTTAAGCCATTTGTTTCAAACTCACACAGGAAATAAATCATCAGGCATGCCTGAAATTCATTTCTCTAATTTCTTTTGCTGTTCTTAGCTGGTGTGTAGGTGGCCAGATGGGGATTAACTTCACCAAATATTTTGCAATAGTTTTGCACAGTGAGGTGAACTAAGGATACAGCTTTAGTTTGGGTGTCAGATTCCTGTGTGGGCTTTGCAAGTGCTTTAAAGTTGTATAGATATCAGCATCCATTTATATGGGTACACAATAGGATCAGCTCTAATGGGGAAAGAACATTAGCCTTCCACTTGTTAGCTTTCTGTTAGCTCTGATTGAATTTATGCATATTGCAGTCCCTTAGTTTATATGCCCTGAGGGAATGGGAGGGTGGTCATTTGTATGAGATCAGTTTACAAAGAGTCTGAGACAGTTCCTAGTATCCATATACCTCTTTCTCCAAACATGTAAGTTACCTTTTGCATACTAGTATCAATATGAACTTTGTAGATATTCCTTGGTGATTGGGTTAAATAGACAACAGGATATAGAGCTAAGAAGAGGAGATGAAAAAACAAAGCAGAAATTATTCATCTGCTAGGGGAAGGAAGGAATAAATGAAAGTAATAAACTAAAAGCAAAAGTCAGTGGTATTTAAAATAATCTATAAACTTCTATTTGGCTAATGATAGGCGTGAAAAGTATTATTTTAGAACTTGATATGAGTTGGATATTTAAAAGGGAAGAGAATGAAGTGACTATAATGAAAAAAATTCAAGAGAGAAAGAATAACCAGGCTTGAAAGACAGGTCTGTATGTGGAGGGGACCAGGAGATTTGGGTAAACCATCTTAAAAGAGGCTCTCAAGAACCAATGACCAAGAACATAAAAGTAATTCTGGGTTAGGATTCAGACCTGGAGAAGAAAGATTTATGCCTTGAGAGTCATGCCTGATCTGGACTATTTCTAGTGATGGTTCCTACCAAAGTAGGCAAACCATGAAATGACTTTCTGGGGATAAAATAAGGAATCTCTTGCCATTATTTGTGTAGAGTGTGATCAACAAGACAGAAGTATGTAAATAATCAGTCTATAGTAAGTACTAAGACACACCTTTAGAGCAATCATTTACTTGACATGAACCTTCTAGCCATTGTCTTTTTTTAAAGAAATTATTATTAATTTCAATGAAAATTTACAAAGACTTTGGATTTCCATTCATTCATTGTTGCACTTTCCTCCCCTCCCAACCCTCCCCCCAGTACACTACCCTCTTGGAAAAGTAAAAGAAAAATTCTTTCATTGTTTTACAATACCTCCTCCGAGGTCCACTCCACTATGCAGCCTTCGCTCCAGACTCCTGTCATGACAAAAATACCTAATCACATATCCCTTTTAAACAGTTTTCTCCCTCATCTGTTTCAATGCAGTATACATTATTGAACCCATCTTTCTCAGTCTCCCCCCAGCCCCGATGTCAGTCCTGTTCTACGCCATTATCTTTTTAAAGCCACCAAATGACTGGTTTAGTAGTGTTACATGTGCTTTTGAATCAACTACAATTCACAGCAGACCTATGAACAACAGATAAGACTCTCCCTGATCCTCCACAATTCTCATGATCTTTTCCATTCTCTTTGTTGGAATCACTTAGTGAGTCCATCTTGTTGATGAACTTCCTCTCTTTTCCTGACCTTCTACATTTCCCAGTGTGAATTTATTTTCCAAGAAAAATATCCCCAAAGTGTATGAGCTTCACCATTCTTGCCTCCAACAAGCCCCTGGTTGCACTTTTTCTAAGACAAGTTTGTTTGTTCTTTTGGCATCCCACTGAATATTCAATACTCTTCACCAACGTAAAAAAGTCAAAGGCATTAATTCTTCAGTCTTCCTTATTCACTGTCACTCTTTCAAATTTATACCAAGGAATTGAAGATGTCATGGCTTAGATTAAGCATACCTTAGTCTTTGAACTGATATCCTTACTCTTTATTACTTTGTAGTGGTCCTTGACAGTAGATTTCCCCAACACAATATGTCTTTTTCCTTTTTTGACTGCTACTTCATTTGTTGTTTGTGAATTGAAATAAAAATAAATCCTTGACAACTTTTTTTTCTCTATTTATCATGATGTTGCTTATTGGCTCAGTAGTGAGGATTTTTGTTTTCTTGACATTGAAATATAGACAAATTGAAGGGTGTGAGTTTTGGTCTTCTTCAGAAAGTACTTCAAGTCTTCTTTATTTTCTGCAAGCAAGGATGTACAATCTATATAATGCGGGTTGTTGATGAGTCTTTCTTCCATCCTGATGCCACTTTCTTCTTCATATAGCCTAACTTCTTGAATTATTTGCTCAGCATACAGATTGAGTAGGTGTGGAGAAAGAATCCAACCCTGATTCACACACTTCCTGATTTTAAGCTCTGCAGTATTTCCTTGTTATCTTCATATAACTGATTCTTAGTCTATATATAGATTTTGTACCAGCACGACTAAGTGTTATAGGATTCTTATTCTTTCCAATGTTGTCGATTATTTATTGTGATCTACATAGTCAAATGCCTTTGCAACATCAATAAAATGCAAGCAAACATCATTCTGATATCCATCTGATATCAGCAATGATATCCCTCATTCCATAGCCTTTTGTGAATCCATTTTGAATTTCTGGAAGTTTTCTGGTGATGTACTTACTGTTCTCAGCCATTTTAAAAAATAATTTTCAGCAAGATTCTACCTGCCTTTGATATTAATGATATTGCTCAATAATTTTCACACTCTTGAATTATCTTATTATTAATTATCGATACTGTGGTAAATACTATGATAAATATAAGGTATTTGTTGCCGTGCTGGAAGTTATGCTATTGATATTTCAAATACCATCACAGTCACCCAGGGTGAATGGGTTTCAGTGGAGCTTCTGGATTAAGAGAACCTAAGTAAGAAGCAGGACTGGCTATCAACTTCTGAAATAGCAGACCTTTGAAACTCCTATTAATAACGGAAGAGTGTTGGATAGCTAATGCAAGTAAGATACATGGCACTCATGTGGGAATGAGGCCATCTACTAAGCAGTATAGAATTGAAATGGGATTAGTCAGTTTTGTTAATCCTCTAGACTTACTATGAGTCAAGCTAAAGGCATAATGGAGAATCTCATTAGATCAAGAAATAAGAAATAGAAGTAAATTCATCCATTAGATCTAGGATCACTGGAGCAAGAGCTTCTATGATCCAGGGTTAGAGAGTTGTGATACTGGAGATGGTGAGACAGTGAAAAACAGCAGCAGAGGCAAAAAAAAAAAAAAACAAACAACAAAAAACCCCCCAAAAAACCACAAAAACAAAACAAAAAAACAACAACCCAGCAGCAGAGGGAGTAGAACCAAGAGACAAGCATGAGACAGAGTAGTGGCTTCCTAGCAAATAAAGAGCTAGAAAATTGATTGGTTTAGGGCAGGAGACTTCCTGACAGAGGAGAGTGCTTCTACACACTCAACAGGTAGTAGTAAGAGAGCTTTGTGATACTTGCCTGAGCAGATTGGTTGTCCAGAAAAGAGGCTTGTCTTTGGATAAGTTGAAATGGCTTTGCAACAGAGGCTGTCCTTATCAAATAACTCTATACTGAGTGTCTTCAACCCAAGCTATTACTTCTATTGTCTATTGGTCTGTGTGACTACTGAAATGATTTATTAATCTGAGCAGATAAAAAGAGTGCTGAGTAAGGGGTAACTGTACCAAAGTTGATAAAACGATTGGAAAGTGAAAGTATATCTGACCCTTACCTCATAAAACCCATATTTATAACTTGCCAAGCCAAGCAAAGGTCTTTTCAAACACCTCATATACAAGGAAAAACTCAACTCGCTGCTTTTGATTTGGAACCAACTCAAAGCTGACCTTCCATTAGACTTCCAAGTGGAGAAATTCCTCATCTTTCTGCCTCTCTACTGTTGGCAGATTCCAAGAGCCGGAGAAGCAAAGCCTTTTCGGTGAGCATGACAAGCCCTCATGTATTATAGCACAAAAGTTCCCTATGAAAACCTATTGTTGTTGTGGTTAGGTGCAAGCAGACAGTTTAAAAGGAAGACAAAGGACTTGATGGACGAAATAAATGGTGTTGGCAGATAATATTGAATACACTATGAACTCCCAAAAGAATGAACAAACCAGTTCAAGAAAAAAATACAACCAGAATGATCCTTCGAAACAAGAATGACTGGATTTTGGCTTGTTTACTTTGAACATATTATCAGGAAAGACTAACCTGTGGAAAAGAATATGTTTTGAAGAGGGTTCACAAAAATGAGATTTATTAACATAAAAGCTACAACAATGGGCTCAATCATTAAAACGGTGCAGGAACAGGCAATATTTCACTCTGTTTTATATAAGGTAACTATAAGTTGGAACAAACAAGGCAATTAACTGTGACTTTTAATAAAAATATGCAAAAATATTTATGCCAAATATTCAAGTACCTGATATCTTTCTGATTCCTGATGCCTTAAGAAGCAACATTCAAGAAAGTAGTAATCAAGATATACGAGTTGATAAATATGCTCAAAGTATAGATGCTCAAAAAAGGGTAGCCCCTCTGTTTACAACACATCCCACAGGAATTAGGACAACATGTGACCAGAAAGTGGGTAGCTTCTGGCCAGCCTGGTAACAATTGCCCTGTTGTTGTTGTGTACCATCAAGTCAGAAGTGACCCATAACTGATCCTCTGGTGGGCGTTTAGAGGCTGTTAATCGCACAATCCTTCTCCCGGGGAGCAGGGGGTGGGTTCAAACTATATGCCTTTGGGATTGCAGCACAGTTTCTTAACACCAGGTCACCAGAGCTCCTGCACATTAGAAAGAAAGAAAGAAAGTGATAAACAGTAAGGATGTCAGTTTAAAGACTAAGGTACATATGACCGAAGCCATAGTATTTTTAATGGTTTTCTATGTAAGTTAAAGTTGGATAATAAGGCAAACCAAAGAAGAAGAGATGCCTTTGTGTTGTGGCATTAGCATTGTTGTTGTTATGTGCTGTTGAGTTGCTTCCGACTCATAGTGATCCTGTGTACAACAGCCCTGAAACCTGCTCTATTCTGTGCCAACTTTATTGTCTCTGACACACCTAACCTTATTATCTTAGTCACTGTATCAATCCATCTCATCAATGATCTTTCTCTCTTTATCTGTCTCCCCACTCTTCCAAGTATGATGACCCTCTTCAAGAAGGTCCCTCCTTGCAACATGCCCATAGTATGTCAGACGAAACCTCAGAATCCTTGCCTCCAAGGATCATGTTGGTTCCACCCTTTCTAGGATGAACTTGTTTGTTCTTCTGGCAATTCATGGTATATTTAACACTCTCCTTCAGCACTATAGCTCAAAGGCATCATTCTCTTTCTATATCCCTACGCATTGTCCAGCTCTCTGATGCATAGCAAGCAATTGCGAAGACTGTGGCCTCTTAGTCTCCAGACTGACATCGTTGTTCTTCAGCACTCTGGAGAAGTCCCTGACAGCTAGCTTTGCCACTGCAATTTGTCTCTTGATTTCCTGGCTGCTGATATCAGAGATTATTGGATATACAATGGACTGTCACAGTAACATGCCTGTCTTGGAATAAAGGCTACCAGGGTGCTCCTTACAAGCAAGAATGGTAAGACTTCATCTCCCACACTTTGATCATATTGGCAGAAGGGGTCAGTTCCTGTAAAAGAACATGACACCATTTGACCCAGCAATTCCACTACTGGGAATATACCCTGAAGAGACCATAGCTGACATCCAAGCAGATATATGCACTCCCGTGTTTATTGCAACTTTGTTCACAATAGCAAGGAGTTGGAAACAACCTAAGTGCCCATCAACAAACGAATGGCTAGAGAAGCTGTGGTATATTCGCACAATGGAATACTATG
>NW_006399851.1:12684667-12688478 GCF_000299155.1 Elephantulus edwardii | reverse complement strand
GCAGTAATGAAGGAATGAAAACCCAAAATCTCTGTAAATGTTCATTAAAACTAATAAAATTTAATAAAAAAGAAATAAAAATTAAAAAAAAGAAAAGTAGGGAACCATCAAAGGAAGGGAAGACTCTCAATGAGATGCATTGGTACAGTGACAGTAACAACTAGCTTAAACACAGGAAAGATTGTGAGGATGGTGAAGAATTAAGTAAGTTTCAGTCTGCTGTACACAAGGTTACTATGAGCTTGAGTCAGCAGTGGTATACTGATTACACTTTCCCAATTTGAAAGAATTTAATTCTACCATAACTGTTTAGCTATATTTCTAATGTGGGCTTTTCATGTGAAATTTCTTTGACAAAGAAACCTTTTATTTTTTCAAAGAAATCTAAGTTAGGTAGGAAAAATTAAGAGAAAATAAGAAAGCATCAAATGGGGCCTTCCTTGTATGTGGAAAATTCTACAGCTCTTGAGAGTTGACATTTTGCCAAGGTTCTTGCTTTTTTGAAGAATTAAAAATTTGATTTGGACTCTACTATTTCTTCCTATGAATCAAGAGAGATTGACATCAAACCCAGGCCATTTTCGGCAGCAAATTAAAAATGTTCTCAGCCAACGATGACGGGTCTCTCTTTGTTGCCTGTGGTTTCTTTAGAAATGAGATTATCTCCATTCCAGTTGATGACATATAAAACAAGATCTTCTGGGATTTTTCTACTTTTTTTTTCTTCACTAGTTTATTTACAAAATTCCAATACAAATTTGAACAAGTTCTTTATATTTCCCTCACCTCCCCAACCAATAAATTTTACAACCCAATGATTAATCCCTTCTTCCCCCTGTACATCCACATCCCTCTGCTTCCAGTCTCTCCCCGCCTCCTGGATTCTTATACTCATTCTATTGTAATGCTTTTATACAATATTTATCCTGTGGGACTGAGTTAGTTCACTCAGCATAATGCTCTCCAGGCCCTCCCAAGATAGGTAATAACTTACAAAGCTGTTGCTTCTGCAATGCTTCATGGTATTCCATTGTGTGAAGGTACCATAATTTCTCAATCCATTCATTTGTGACTGGACATTTGGGCTTAAATTATTTCAGAAAATTGGAAACGAAGGAACACTTACAGTCATTCTATGAAGCATGCATAACCAAAACCAGGCAAAGATATTACCAAGAAAGAAAACTATAGACCAATATCTCTGATGACTATAGATGCAAAAATCCTTAGCAAAATCCTAGTCAATAGAATCCAAAAGCACATTAAAGAATAATTCACCATGACCAAGTGAGATTCATAACAAGTATGCATGGATGGTTCAACATAAGAAAAACAATTAACATAATTTACTATATTAACAAAGTAAACAACAAGAAACATATGATCTTAGCAATTGATGAAGAAAAGACATTTGACAAAATCCAACAACCCTTCCTGATAAGATACTCAATAAAATTGGAATAGAAGGGAATTTCCTCAACATAATGAAAAGTATAATATGCAAAACCAAGAGCAAATATCATTCCAATGGAGAAAGGCTAAAAATATTTTCCTTGCAAACAGCAACCAGACAAGTATGCCCACTGTCACCACTTCTTTTCAATATTGTATTGGAAGTGCTTGCTAGGACAGTATGACAAGAGAAGGAAATAAAAGGCATCGAGATTGACAAAGAAATGGTTAAACTGTGGCTATATGCAGATGATATGATAGTGTACTCAGAAAACCCCAATGACTCAACCAAAAAACTGTTAGAGTTAATAGGCCAATTTAGTAGAATGGCAGGATATAAGATCACTATCCAAAAATCAATAGGGTTCTTCTACAGTAACAAAGAGAACTCAGAGATGGAAATAAAAAAAGCAATACCCTTTACAAAAGCCAACCATAAATTGAGATACTTGGGAGTGAACATAACTAGAGATACAAGAGACCTATACAAAGAAAACTACAGAGCATTTCTGAAAGATACAATAAAATGTGCCCTGTTCATGGATAAGAAGACTCAATATGGTGAAAATGACTGTCCTACCAAAGACAATTTATGTGTTCAATGCAATCCCAATTCAGATACCAAATTCAATTTTTGAGGAGATTGAAAGGGAAATTATCAAATTTATTTGAAGAGACAGGAGACCCTGAATAAAAAAACACTTCTGGGAAACAAAAATGAGGTTGGAGGCCTAGCACTCCCTGACTTCAGAATCTATTATACAACAGTGGTAATCAAAACAGCATGGTATTGGTACAATGACAGGCACATAGACTAATGAAACAGAATTGAGAACCCAGAAATAGACCCAGATATCTATGGTCTATCTATGGTCAACTGATATGGGATATTTCTAAGAAAGATTTCCTCACTTCTGAAAAGGACGTATACAGGGGAATAGATTCTTCTTTCTCTGAGTGGGATTGTTTCTGGATATGATGCATGAAAAGACAGGTCAACTCTGAGGTAGGAGAAGCTAGTCAGAGGACAAGGGGAAACACTCAAAATGATAAAATAATGCCTAGATCCCTTATGAGCCATTTTTTGAGTCTGTGAATTTAGTACTTTGGACTAGGGAGGGGTGTGTGTGTGCAAAAACATATTCATTTGTTGTTTACGCCATTTTAAGTTGGTTTTATCAGTTTCTTGTAGCCAAGTGTATTTACCTGAGACACATTTTATTGCCTAGAAATGCCTCCAAATATTATCCTATTATAGTAGTGAGTGCCTGGAATTGTTAGGCAAGAGCTGTGGTTGTTTTCTCCTCTTCTTACTCTATATTATTTTCCTGATCCCTGGAAGTTGTTCAAGGTTCATTGTTATGACTACTGATCATTGAGGATGATTGTTGCCCATGGTTTTGCAGATGAATTCTTGGAAAGTAAACCAAATTGCATGAGTACTGTCTTCCATTAACCTCCTTTAAGACCAACTCTTCACCTTCCTTCTCCTGGAACTACCAGCTGTTAAATACCTGGTTTATTTCTACTATTTCTCTATCCTTTCTTGAGATCCCTTGATCAAGGATCCTTCTCTCCATTCTGCTATAATATGGTAGAAAGACTGAGACTTTTCCCTAAAAAGACAATTTATAGGATAAAGTCTAGAGTCTTCAGAGGCCAAAACACTCAGGCTAAGGGAAGGAAATATATGTATATGCTTTAAAGCCACATGGAAAACAAAAAGGATTGAGAAATTGGTCCTGGATGGAGCAAATATTTTGTACTCAACTATCAGTCTAACGATTGACAATTCAAACCCACTCAGTTGGCTATACCAAAGATGCGACAAGCTACTCTGTAAAGATGAAAAGTTAAGAAAATTCTATGAGATGTTGTTCTAATCTAGAGTATATGGCATTATCATGAAGCAGAATTGACTGAATAATAATGGATTCTGTTTTGGTCTGTCTATTGGTTTGCTGGGGAGTATTAGTTTATTAGGACTTGAGGAAGGCCTGGCATGGTCAAAATGAATAGAATTTAGTCAGCAGAGTTATAAACAAGGAAAGCGAAAACTACATGAATTATAGTCAAGGTCTTCATCCTTGAATACAAGTGTTTGTGATGACTGCACTATTTTAGGGGAAATTGTTAACACTTTCCTACTTTTAGATGGGATACTAAAAAAATGATGAGTTTTATTTTTACTTAGTTAAATGAAAGTAGTACAAGTTATAGTAATTTATGTAAGCTGTATATATCCTTGCCTAATTATCATGACTATGAGGAGAATTGTGGCATCAGGATTGGTGGAAGGTCTATTAACAATCTCCGTTATGCAGATGACACAACCCTGCTTGCTGAAACTGAGGAGGAC
>NW_006399851.1:12680913-12683979 GCF_000299155.1 Elephantulus edwardii | reverse complement strand
GCACATAACAACAACAACAATATACTAATTAAGCATACATTAAGTATAGGTTTTGTTTGATAGCCTGTCTCCAGCTCCTTCTCTGATGACTAAGTTCTCATTCTCAGCAAATGTAGAATACAGTCCTAACTCACAACTTTATACTTGGAGAGGCAACTGGCTATTATTTACCTTTATATTTCCAAAGTTTGTTGGGTTTTTCCCCCATAAATCATTGTAGAGCTTGTTTAAAAAGTTTTCCACCAGTATTACTTTTCGATGTGCATGATTTCAACTAATTAACATTTGTTGTGCTTAGTAGCCTTACCTCCTATTTCAAAGGACACCCAGTGTTTATTTGGCAATAGTTAAGCACCCAGCTGCTAACCAAGAGTTCAATGGTCCAAATTCACCTGTCATTCCTTAGGAGAAATACATGATAGTTCTGGTTTTTCCTATAGAGTCATGAGTTTGACATCACTTAATGGCATATGCCAAGGGCTAGACATTTTCCAAGGGCTTCACAAGTATTCAGACCATCTTGATAACAATCCTATGAAGTTGTGCAACAGAGACTATTAAACTCATTGTCATCTAGCTCACCTTTTGAGTTGCTATTGTTTGTTTTCATATATACTGATCAAGGGGGGTGGGAAGCACAGGGCTCAAGGCACACACTCTTCACTAAGTAAGGTAAATAACTGGTTTTTAAAGAATTGAGGAAATATATTTTTAATTTGAAAACTATCTCAAAAATATTGTTTAAGGGGTTAATCAAGTTTCATGGCTCCAGGAAGTGAAGTCCATAAGAATTTGAAATTTTGTTTTGGATTTTCATTCTTTCGACCAAGATTCTTCTATAGAATCTTAATTAGAATGTTCAATAATGTTCACCAGATACAGTTGTTTATGGAGGCAATTAGCCACACATGCTATATACCTGTTCCTTACTCTCTTTCCTCTACTGCTAAACATAAATAAAGATAAGTTATAATTATAGTGCTTTTGATAATTCATTTGCAAGTTTTTGAAACACCCAGCACTAGGCAACAAAGCAGGAAGTAGAATAAAAGCATAGAAGCCCCTGACACAGTCAAGAAAACAGATTCTATTAAGCATTTGGTTGTATATAAGCCCAAGCAGCAAATTTTCTTTCTCTTGCTGCCCTCCTCCAACCTTTGGCCTTATTGTAAATGTGTGTGTGTGTGTGTGTGTGTGTGTGTGTGTGTGTGTGTGTGTGTGTGTGTGACAAATTCTTACGAATTCAGCTTTTTACAGAAATAAAATTTTTTTACAGTAATTATATTAATTGGTGCTGCAACCCTATCCTCAAGCAATGCAAATTTTCCATCCTTTAAACTTAAACTTAATACTCCATAAATAATAACACACCCACTTTCTTCTCCCCTCATAACTATTAATAACATTTGTCTCTATACATTTGCCTATTTTTGCCTCTTTATATTAGTAAAGGACACTACCTGTCCTTTTGTGATTGGCTTATTTCACTCAGCATAATGTCTTACAAATCTCACTCATATTGTAGCACGTATAAAGATTTCATTTATCTTACAGACTAAATTGTATCCCATTGTTTGTATACACCATATTTTGTTTAGGGAATTCTGGTGGAATTGTATCCCATTGTTTGTATACACTATATTTTGTTGAGGGAATTCTGGTGGCCTGATGGTAAGATACTTTGGGCATGTTGCTAGGAGGGGCTATTCCTTGGAGAAGGACATGATGCTGGGAAGGAGAAAACTACAACTCTAAGGCCAAACCTAATGCATAGTGTTTTTTTATAAAGTGTTACTGTCACAGAACTACTGCTATTCACGTATACATTTTCTACAGCAGCTGTTGAACTACAAGGCTAGAGTTGAGTAGTTGCGGCAGAGATAACATTGCCTACAAAATTTAAAATACTTATCATTGAAAATGTAGTTTTCACTCAGCATAATGTCCTTCAGGGTCACCCATTTTGTATATTTCATGAGGTTTTTTTAATGCAGTGTAGTATTCCATTGTGTGAATAGACCACAGCTTCTCTATCCATTCATTTGTTGATGGACACTTGGGTTGTTTCTAATTCTTTGCTGTTGTGAACAAAGCCACAATAAACATGGGTGTGCCTATATCTGCTTAGGTGGTTATTATGGTTTCTTTAGGGTATATTCCCAGTAGTGGAATTGCTGGGTCAAATGATATTTCTATTTGCAACTTTTTGGGAAAGTGCCATACAGCCTTCCAGAGAGGTTGTACCATTTTGCACTCCTACCAACAGTGAATAAGGGTTCCAGTTTCTCCACAACCTTACAAGCATTTGTTGTTTGCTGCTCTTTTGAATTTTACTATTACTGGGGTGAGATGCTATCTCATAGTTGTTTTGATTTGCATCTCTCTTATAACTAGAGATTTTGAAAATTTCTTCATATATTTGTTTACCATGTGAATGTCTTCTTCAGTGAAGTGTCTGTTCATATCCTGTGCCCATTTTGTGATTGGGTTGCTTGCCTCTATTTTGTGTGGTGCTTGAGTATTCTATAAATACTAGATATAATTCCCTTATCAGACATGTCACATAAGGACATATACTGCATAATGCCACTGTTATAAAATAGAACTGCCATGGGGGTTGGGGGAAAACTAAGAGAGGATGAATAAAGCACATTGCATTGAAACAGATGATGACTAGAACTCCTTAAAAGGAATATATGATTGGGTATTGTTTCCATAACAACAGTCCAGAATAAAAGCTGCATAGTAAAGTGGACTGGGTTGGGGATTGTACAAAAATTTGTTTTCAAAGAGAAAAGTGAATGGGGGAGGGGCATGGAGGAAAATGTACAACAATGAATGAATGGAAATCTAAGTTCTTTTTTTTAAATTTTTTTAATTTTATTGGGAAAAACATATTGGGGGTACAAGGAGGTGAGGGTTGGGGGCAGAAGGGTGAGGATGGGCAGGGATGCAGTTGCAGAGCTGCAGAAATTGGTTGGTGGGGGGAGCAGGTGAAGGAAATGAAAAGGATCCAGTGGGGACCAGATGCTACAGGGGAATGATAAGCATTTTCCAATGGTAATT
>NW_006399851.1:12673649-12680178 GCF_000299155.1 Elephantulus edwardii | reverse complement strand
CCCCCCCCCATAAGTGGTCATACTATAATTTGAAGTAGGTATCACTGCCCTCCCCCTTTATAAATGGCAAAGGGAACCTGAGAATTGTGAACAGGCCTAAACGGTCTAAACAGCTTTTGGTAGAAGCATTCAACAGATCAAAATATGTGGTGCATTTAGGATGTCAGTCCTCTTGGACATGCTGCCACTGTTAAGTGTCATCAAGTAGACAACTCACTTTCAACAATCCATTGTATTGGTGGTGATCATCTTCTCTGGCTTTCCAAGGAAACCCATACCTGCAGGCAGGGCAGTGGGGAGCGCATCCCATCTCCGGTATGGGCACGCGCTATCTCCCAGGCATCATTTCCCACGCAGGCTGCGTGCATGCGTTATCTCCTGTGCGTCATACCCCAGCAAGGGTAGCCAGCGGGCGGGCATCATCAAGCACAGGGGTGGCTGGCAGGCGCGCGTCAACTCGTGCACGGGCAGTCGGTGGGTGTGCACCATCTTTTAGTGCGGGTGGCCACCAGGCACGCGCCATGCCGCGCGTGGGTGGACAGAGGGCGCGAGCCATCTCCCGTGCTTCATCTGCCACAGGGGCAACTGGTGGGCACGCTTCATCTCCCACACAGGAAGCCAGTGGCCGCCCACTTCCCCTGCCGCGGCCATCTTGGCTCCAAGAATTCTCCCCAGAACAAGCCCACTTTCCTGCAGTGTGGCGACTCTGCTGTATCAGTCCTGGGGAGACCCGGTGCCCACTATCCATCCTGGGCGAGGAATTCCATAGGTTCCGGCTGTGGGAGCTTCATGGAGCTGGGGCTGCGGTGTGGCATGGTGCGGGCTCTGTGGGAGGGGATTGGGAGCTGCGGGACTCACCCATTCCTCCTTGGGAATCCTTGAATTCCTATTGTTGAGCCTCAATCTTCACTGAAGACCAGTCATCAACTGTTTAACTGTTCAATTATCAATAAGCTGAAGTCTGTAGAAGGTCATAGTGGCCCTGTTCCAAGCAGTGCGCTGCTCCCACAGCTCACCATGTTGTCTCCACCTCCGCCGCCATCTTGGATCTCAAAATCTAAGTTCTTAATAAACTTCATTAAAATCTGTTTTAAAAAAGAAAACAAAAAAATCCATAAAATAAAAACTGTAAAATGCTTAAATATAATATTTTTAGATTATATTAACATTTAAAACAAAGAAAAAGAAAATGTAGTTTTCAAAGTCATATTTCTCATTAAGACCCAACCTTTCCCAACTCTGATTAAGAGATATCAGTGGGACGTACCAGTCATGGCATGATTTTCACTTTGGTGGTGTTCGTTCATAGGGTTGCTATGAGTCGTCTACGACTCGACGGCATTGAACAACAACAACATGAGGAAAATTATTTCCTCTGAAAGAGAGGTTGTACTTTTTATTGTTTGTTTGTTTTTACCTTTTTTATTAAATTTTATTAATTTTAATGAACATTTACAGAGATTTGGGGTTTCCATTCATTCATTGTTGCACTATTTTCTCTACCCTCCCCCCCAGTTCATTCCTCTTTTTCCCCCCCTTGAAAGTCTGTTTTAATTGTCCCATTGCCCCAGTGCTTGTCAAAGCCAGGTCTGATTAATCTCCTTTGTCAGTGTGTCCTTTGACATTCCCTATCACTCCTCCCTGAGAGAGAATTCACCCTGATTCAAAAGGAAAGAGGGACGGTGTATTCTCTTAGCTCCAGTGTGGCCTTACTTGGGTGTAAGTCTTTGCAGATGTAATCAAGTTACTGTGAGGTCACAATGAAACAGAATGGGCCCTAAAGCCAGTGACTGGTGTCCTTGTAAGGAAAGAAAGATTCAAAGACAGATACACAAGGGGGAAAGAAAGTCAGGGGAAGGTGGAGGCAAAAGTTAGAACAAAGCATCTACGAGTCAAGAAATGGAATGCCAAGGATTTCAGCAAGTTCCAGAAGGTAAGAACACATCCTTCCTCAGAGTTTTGTTTGTTTTTTTAAAATTTATTTATTTGTTTGTTTGTTTGTTTATTTATTTATTTTCCTTTCAATGAACATCTACAGAGATTTTGGAATTCCATTTATTCATTGTTGCACCCTTCTCCCTGCCCATCCCTCCCCCTTTGCTCCTCTCCTTCAAAAGCAAAAGAAAAACTCCCTCATTGTTCCTCTGAGTTTTAAGAAAGACTCAATTGGTTTTGGAATTCTACCTCCTAGAATCACGACAGAATGAATTTCTTGTTTTAAATAACCTCACTTAAAAAACCCACAATCCTTCTCAGGTTCTGACTAATAGTGACTCACTGTGGCTAAAAATCACTGAGGCTAAAAATCACAAAAGAGGAGACTGCCCATCTTTCTCCTTCATCATCGCTGACAAATCCAAAACCCTGGAGACACACAGCCTTTGAGTTAATAGCACTACTTGCCATGGCCGGTACCACAAAAGCTCCCCTTGGATTGGACTGTGGTAATTTGTTACAGCAGCTCTGTTTGTTTTGGAGGTGTTCATTGTCTAGTCAATAACTGGTTTATACTAAGTTTTTCTGGTATTCTGGATGAATGAGCCTGACGAAGCTTTGCATATCCAAATGGTGGGCATGTGTCTTGCCCTTCTCTCCCAGCTAATTAGATGACTTGCCACTCTCTGCTTTTCAAAATTTGTCATGGTTTTAAGATATTCAAGTTCTTTTTTTATTTTTTTTTATTTATGAGTAATGAACATGCAATAGCAGCCATGCATTAATAAGTACATTAAGCTCAAATTGCTAGAGATGGAGTCCTGCAGAAGAAAGCTTTAATAATAAGAAAAGTTTTATATTAGATAATTCTGTGGGAATGTTACGACTCTTTTGGTAGTTAGGTTAAATGTTTGGGAATTTCTGTGTCCATGGCAATTTCTGCTGGACCTGGCACGACTATATTTGTTTTTTTCATTTACACACAAGTGTCTAAAGGACATTTACAGACATTCACATCAAAGGCATCTGTTTACTGTCTTATGTAATAAAAAATATATTTTATTATGCACCATTTATACAAATCTGCCAATTTGAAACTCTCCCTCCTTTTAAGGAAACCATAGAAACAGGGTAAATCATTGAAGGCCCTGATATCAATTTAGGTACATTTTTATAATAATGCTTGCCTTTCTGATCAGTGTTTTTCAAAACATTATAGAATATTCCGGTTTTTGTTTTGTTTTTTTAGGGAATCATTTTAATATTTACAAGAACAAATCAGCAGAACAAGATTATATCAGATAGGTGTGTACAGAAGTTGCAGCTTATAAAACATAACAGTAATTGTACCTGGTGAGTATAAAGAAAACCAAGGTAAGACTCAGATGAATTTACAACCAAGGGAGTACACAGGGGCATCAACAAATTGGAGGACAAAATAAAATTCACATTTTCTACATTAAAAAAAAATTACAGATCTCACAAATGTCTTTGAGGACAAAGAAAATTTGAAGTCCTCTTAATGGTGGGAAAGAAAAAAATATGAAAGATAACACTAAAAACAGTTTTACTTCACAAGACCAATTTTCTTAGCTTCTGTTTCATATATCAATAATCTCCACAATTTGACTATAAAAACTTCTGCTTCTTCATCAAGTACCATGGCTACATCATCTAAAATGCTCTGAGGTGAACTATGAGCCATAACCTTAGAACAAACAAAATCAACAAATGTAGTTTCTTCTTCACCTATGTATTCTATCATTTTCTTATTAATCCATGGTCTAATTTGGTGTTCCACCAATATTGAATCCACAAAGGACCAATCAAGGGGATAGGCAAAGAGCTCGGGTTTGGCTGTGGGAATTTTCTCAATGAGGCTTTTAATGTGCTTGCGCTTTTCTTCCGTGTTCACTGTGCTTTGGGTAGCATTTTTATCTTTACCATAGTCCGAAGGAACCCGTTTCCTTTTTCGGGGTACATTGTCACTGTCTTTATCCTCATATTTGTTAAAGACATTATCTGCAGGTATCTTCTTTCTCTTCACAGAATTAGGTTGGCCAGGACTATTGGAAGCACCCGGTATAAGACTAAATCCTATTTTTGGCCAATGTTCTTCAGGCTGTTGTTGATCAGGTGAGTTTTCATGAGGAATGATAATACCACAGGGAGAATCATCCGCAGGTGTGTTGGGGGTTGTGTTGCCTCTGGCAGAGGAAATGGATGGAGCAGAGCTGATGGGTCTCAAAGTGGGTTTCAGACAAGCCTTCTGCTCTGGTTTCACTTCCTCTTCTACAGGCTCTTCTCGTTTTTCTTCTTTTTCTTGCTTTTCTTCCTCCTCTTCTTCTGATTCTGGTTCTTGCTTTATTTGTGGTTTTCTACGTCTCTCAGCCTCTTGCTCCATCCTTTGGAGCTCTGCATCTGGTTCTGGGTGTCCTTCTGCCAGAAGACGTTGCCTAATTTCCTCCAGTTCTTCCTTCTCTCTCTTCCTATCACGTTCATCTGCTTCCATTTCCTTTTCCCTATCACGCAATCTTTTCTGAAGAGCACTTCCCCTGTAATACTTGGGATCATCTCTATCATCATCATAATCTTCTAAGAATTCTTTCAATAGCTTAGCTTCTTTTGCCATCTCTCTCCTTCTTTCTTCTTTTCGCTCAGCTTCTTTTTCATATTCCCGGGTTTTCTTTCGTTCACGGATTTCCCAGTTCTTAAGCTGCTCTTGATAAGCAGCTTCCTTCTCTCGGAGTTTTCTTTCCAGCTTTCTCCTTTCATATGCATCTTCTTCATCCTCCTCTCGTTTACGTTTCTTGTCCTCTCGCTCGTGCTCCTGTTCACGGTCTCTGCGGCTCTTCTCTCTTGATCGACTCCAATCCTTATTCCGATCAGAGCTCCATTCTCGGTCACGCTGGCGGTCCCGGTCACGATCCCTATTCCACATGCGGTCCCGGTCACGATCCCTATTCCACATGCGGTCCCGGTCACGATCCCTATTCCACATGCGGTCCCGGTCACGATCCCTATTCCGCAAGCGTTCCCGTTCTCGTCTTTCTCGTTCCCTTTCATGCTCCCTCTCTCTTTCTCTCCGTTCTTTCTCAATTTCCTGTCTTTCTTTCTCCTTTTTGCCTTTCTCTTCTTCCAGTTTCTTGTGTGTGTCTCTGAATTTGCTGATCTCTCGGGACATCAGATCTCTTTTGTCCTCCTCCATTTCTATAGCATTTATATCCTCCTTAGTGATGAGTGGATCAGGAATCAATGGGGCCACTGGAAGTCTGCGAAAAATGTCTTCTTTCTTTTCTTTCATTTTCTTCCTAGGATGAGCATCAGACTCCTGTGAAGGGGCATTGAGCTCACTGGAGTATTCGCGTATTAATACTTCAATGGCCCCTTTAATCATTTGATCTCTTCTTTTTGTTTCTTCATCTAAGGTTTCTTCATTATCAGTAGTGACCGTCTCTGGTCTGGTGTCCCCATTTGAGGCTTTCTTCTTTGCTTTCCATTCATCAAGTTGTGTCTTTGTCTTTGCATCAACTTTAACGAGCAGCTTCTTCTCTCCAATCTGCAGGTCATGTAATAACCTGAGTGCACAGAGGGTAGATTCAGGGTCCTTATATTCACAGAATCCAAAGGCTTGACATTCTCCAGAAGTACCCTGTACCCTCTTCCAGCTTAAAACCAGACCACATTTAGCTAGGAGTTGTCTTATAAGCATGTCTGAAGCTTTCTCAGAAATGTTTCCAACAAAAACTGTAGTAGTGGAGCCACAATTTTCATCATTTTCTTTACTCTTTAAGCCTGGATGGTCTTTTCTGGCTCCTAAATGCTTTCCAACCACGGATACTGTGGGCACTAAGACAGCTGGAGGAGGAGCCATAATGCTCATTGGTACAGGAACCATTGGAGTTCCTGGCGGTACAGGCGGAGGAAAACCAGGAACCTGTGGGGGTGGAATCCATGGTGGAAGTGTTGGGATTCCCATAGGAGGACAATTCAAATGAGGAGGGAAAGACATTCTTACTGCAGCGTTTCCAAAGTTGTTGGCAAAGACCATCTTTTCTAAAATAAGTTCCCAAAATGTACACGATCTAAGTTCAGGATAGACTCCCAACGGAGGTTCCTGAGCTCCAGGTTTCCACACGCATTCAGAAGCGTGAACACTCTCCGCAGAGGAAACAGTACTATCTTTGCAGCCTTCTAGGCTACAGACTACGGTGGTTTTCACCCTTTAGAAGTTTTTAAATGCAGATAGGCGGTGAGACCGCTTCCATGGCTGCCTACTCACACAGACTGCAAACACAGCCGAGCTGCGTGGGGAGCTTAAGTAAGTCATCTCCTTGCCCGGCATGCACTGCAGCCAGAGGGCGGAGTTAAACACGATATAATCCTCATGATTGGCTTTTCATCTACATACAGAGCCGGGATAAACATAGAGAAGCTTATCTTGGGGCCTAGAAAGGCCCAAGCTATAAACGAGAACCCACCCTCCCTTATTTTATTGGACTTGATTGAATCTTGTGACCACGACTGAGAGGACCCACCCTACCGTATTTTATTGGAGTTGATTGAATCTTGTGACCACGTGATGCGAGGACCC
>NW_006399851.1:12671754-12673549 GCF_000299155.1 Elephantulus edwardii | reverse complement strand
CCCTACCTTATTTTATTGGCCTTGATTGAATCTTGTGACCATGACTGAGAAGACCCACTCTACCGTATTTTATTGGAGTTGATTGAATCTTGTGACCACAAGATGCCATCTTGAGGTCAAGGTTCTGACTGGGAATGGGTTGACTTCTGTTAAAGGATTTCTGTCTGTCAGTTTCTGTTTCAGAAATTAGAAGCCAATTTGATGTCTTCATTGGAGCGATTGACTGGGACCACACCTTCTTACAGGAACCCTTAGTGCTAATCTTCCTCTTGTAAGCAAAGTTGATTTCAAGAAATCGCTGGCAACAATTATACTGTTATAAAATGTTTATGAATGATTGGATGAAAAGACCAATTATTTGTAAACTTTAACTCAATTTTTTTAGAAAATCGCTGACAGCCTATAAAATAACAGGGTTGATTCTGTAAAAATGCAAAAAAAAAAAAAACAAAACCCCGCTCCTACCCTAGAGTAATGAAAAGAATAATCTCAATAGAGATTATCCAACTGGCTCAGTGATGAGAATCTTTGTCTTCAATTCATATTGAATACTACAATTCATATTGAAGACTACAGTCCTTCACCTTCTGCAGCAAGTGCTTCAGGTCCTTCTCAGTTTCAACCAGCAAGGTTGTGTTGACTGCATGATGATGTAGGTTGTTGATTAGTCTTCCTCCAATTCTGATGCCACACTCAGAATATTCCGTTTTAAAAAAAAAAACAAGGAATAGTGCAATTTGCAATTAAATTGGAGTATTAAAGCAGGCAAGAGGACTGAGGAATCTTCTACACTAAAGTTTCCTTTTTTAACCATGTTACAGAAAAGATCTCCAATGAGTATTTTATATAAAACCACATACACAACTCTTGCAGAACTAAAATCATCTAAATACCACCAAATTCTCCTGCCTTCGTGGTACTGCAAGATAAAGATCATTTCAGGACACAATGCCCTGTAACTTTAGTCCCCCAAAACACACGGCAATTGCCTGAACCTTATTAACTTTTAAGTTCAATGAGTTGGTGATAAAGAATTGTCAGTTCAAACAAATAAATCTCTCTTAGTGATGTCTCTCTTCAGTAGACTGTGTCTAAGAGAGAAAATATGATCGTGAAATCATAATGCAAATAATTGCTTTGTTCTTCTCATTATCCTTAGTTGCTATCCAGTCAGCTCTGATGGCAGATTTAATTTTAACTCCCCAACATATGTATTGTAAATCCTAAACCTCTATGCCTGGAGTTTTAATCCCATTTGGGAATAGGTTGTTTTTGTTATATTAATGAGTGAGGATTACTGTGCATTTAGAATAAAAATCTCTCTCTCTCACTCTCTCTCCACTCTCCTTCTTTCCTTCCCTCTCCCTGTCATTGTCTTTCTCTCTTCTTTTGTAGATGTGTATGTTTGTGTGTATGGTTTGGGTGAAAGCAAATTAATTTTTTCATTCAATTCATCCACATTTTATTCCATGACTTTGACTGCACTCTCCATAATGTAACAAATTTCCCCTCCTCCCTGAACTTACTATTTCCATTTGTCCTTCTTTCCTATTCCTTCTTACCATTTAAACCTGATCCCTGATCCTTTATATGGAAGATTGTTCTAAGGAATGAATAACTCCATAATATTATTGTTACCTTAAAGACCTATTTGACTATCCACTATTTGGCTGAAAAGTAAAAAGTGGGGGTGAATTCACTTCTAGGCTTGAAGGGTGTCTAAGTGCCCTGTGGTCTTGGAGCTTCCATGAATCTCTAAAAAGTAAGGTTTTTTAAAATTAATTAATTAATTAAT
>NW_006399851.1:12624508-12670936 GCF_000299155.1 Elephantulus edwardii | reverse complement strand
GTGCTCAAGTATTTTATAAATTCTAGATATAAGTCCCTTCTATGACATGTCATTACCAAACACTTTTTCCCAGTCTATGGCTTCCCTTTTTACCCTGTTAGAGAGGTTTCTGGATGCGCTTAGGGATTTGAGTCTTAGAAGGTCCCATTCATCTATTTTATCTTCTGGTTGTAAATAAAAGTGAGTAAGTTTTGTCCCCATTTTTGCCTCCCATTCTCTCCAGGACATCTTTTTTACTTATTTATTTTCCTGTGATCTGAGTGACTGTTTACAAAGTATACAGGTTTTTCAATCATTAAAACACATTTTCTTTTATAACAATAACAATACTCATAATATCTCATCATCTACTTTTTCTGTGTTGCCTTTCCTTATGCCCATCTTAATGTTTATTATCTGTTTATTTTTTTTACTCTCTATCTTCCTTCATTATCAGAATGATTCTATGTACACCTTTCTTTAACTTTTCATAAGAGTAATCTATTACTATTTGTCTTTTTTGACATTTCTTTAGCATAATGTTCTCCAGATTTGTCCACGTTATGCATAGTCTCATATGGTGAAGAGATAGTGAAGAGATTGAGATTGTTCACAGCTTTAGTTTGCTTGGCTCCACAGTCAACACTCTTGGCACCAGTAGCCAGGAAATTAAAAGACATATTGCCATAGGAAAGTCTGCTGTTAGGGACCTCTCCAAAGTACTGAAGAGCAATGGTGTCTCTCTGGAGACTAAAGTGTGTCTGATACAGGCCATGGTCTTTGCTATCACTTGTTATGCATTAGAGAGTTGGACAATGACTAAGGAGGATTGAAGGAGAATTGATGCCTTTGAGCTGTGGTGCTGGAGAAGAGTATTGAGGGTACCATGGACTGCTAGGAAAACAAACAGATTCATCCTGGAAAGGGTTAAACCGGGCGACTCCCTGGAGGCAAGGATTCTGAGGTTCCTTCTAACATACTTTGGATATGTTGTAAGGAGGGACCAGTCCTTGGAGAGGGACGGTGCAGGAGGGGAAGGCCCTCTATGAGGTGGATTGATTCAGTGACTGGGGTAATCAGCATGGGAGTGTCAGAGACAGTGCGATTGGCACAGAATAGAGCAGAGTTTAGGGCTGTTGTACATAGGGTCGCTATGAGTCACAAGTGACAGAATTCTTCATTGGTTTTGGTGTTGCATAGTATTCCACAGTGTAGATTTACCATAATATCTTTAGCTATTTGCTGATGGACAGGCATTTGGGTTGTTTCTAGCTCTTAAGTATTGTGAATAATTTTATAATAAATATGGATGTTATTGTTATAGCTTTCAGAGCATTCAGCAATGATTACAAGATACCACCTAATTCTTCTGCTCTAGGGTTCTTGAAGATAAGATTCACATGGTCCTTTGGACTATTTCCATATATATTTTATTTTCTTCACTTTTCTTTGCTAAAAATGGGAAGAGATCAATAGTTAATTCTTAGAGGGCTGCTCAGATGCTTCCCCCCCCCGAAATTATTTTTTTTATTTTAATGAAAGTTTACAGAGACTTTGGATTGCATTCATTCATAGTTGCACACTTACCGCCCACCCCTCCTCCCCCAGTTTGCCTTACTAAGTAAAGAATAAATACATAAATAAAATTATTTCAATGCTAAAAATTCCTCCCACCATCCCCCCCCAGTCCATTTTATTATGCAGCTTTTATTCTGGACTCTTGTAATGACAATAATACCTAATCATATATTTCTCCTAAATAGTTCTCTCCCTCATCTGTTTCAACAGTATACATTATTTATCCCTCTTAATTTACCCCCAACTCCAGTGTCAGTCATGCTTTACAACAGTGGCACTATGCAGTATTTTTCCTTTTGTGACTGAGCTATTTCTCTCAGCATAATGTCCTCCAGGGTCACCCATTTTGTATAATATTTTATGATTTTCTTGTTTTTCAATGCAGCATAGTATTCCATTGTGTGAATATACCACAGCTTCTCTATCAGTTCGTTTGTTGATGGGTGCTTGGGTTGTTTCCAACTCCTTGCTATTGTGAACAAAGCAGCAATAAATATGGGTGTGCATATATCTGTTTGGATGGTAGTTCTGGTTTCTTAGGGTACATTCCCAGTAGTGGAATTGCTGGGTCAAATGATATTTGTATTTGCAACTTTTTGAGAAAGCGCCATACAGCCTTCCATAGTGGTTGCACCATTTTACACTGCCACCAACAGTGAATAAGGGTCCTGGTTTCTCCGCAACCTCGCCAGCATTTGTTGTTTGCTGTTTTGTTAAATTTTGCTGTTCTTACTAGGGTGAGATGATGTCTCATAGTCGTTTTTGCTCAGATGCTTTTAAGACTTCAGTAACTACTGTTCATTAAGGTAGGATGTAAAATGTTGCCTTTAGAGATGACATTTTGCCAGGTGGCCTTGATATTCCTTGAGATTGGAGCCCTAAGCCTCTAAAACTGGCAATTTATTACCTCTATTGGTTGTTGTTATGTGCCGTCGAGTTGACTATGATTCATAGTGATACTTGAACAATAGTGCTGAACCTTGCCCTATCCTGACCCAATCTTACTCTCTCTGATACATCTCTCCCCTTTTCCACAGCCACTGTGCAATTCCATCTCATCCTGGGTCTTGTTCTGCACTGCCCCTCCACCCTTCTTAGCATGATGTCCTTTTTCAAGGATTAGTCCCTCCTAAGCAGCATGCCCAAAGTATGTGAGATTGGAGTTTAAAATCCTTACTTTCAAGGCATAATTTTCCTTTACCTTCTCCAGCAGATATGTTTCTTCTCTTTGAGATCCATGGTATGTTCAATATTCTTCTCTAGCACCACAACCCAAAGACATCAATTCTTCTTCCATCATCCTTAGTCATAGTCTTAGTCATGGTCCAGCTCTCTGATGCATAGCAAGTAATTGTGAAGACCGTGACCTGGGTCAGGTGCACCGTAGTCTCCAGACTGCTCTTCACTCCGGAGAGGTCTCTGACAGACGATTTTCCCAGTGCAACTCATCTTTTGATTTCCTGACTGCTGGTGCCAAGAGTGTTAATTGTGGATGTGAGCAAGAGGAAATTCTTGGCCGATCCAATCACTTTTCTGTCTACTAAAAAAGTTTCAGGAAGCTTTGGTGGCTTTGTGGTAAAGAATTGTGTTGCCAATCCAAAAGTACATAGTTCACATCTACCAGCTTTTTTGCAAGAGAAAGATGGTCAGCCTATTTCCACGTGATTTACTGTCCTGGAAAACCCACTGGAGGGTCAGCTATGAGTCAGTTTTAATTGTACTCAACAACAATAGGAAATTTCCATAACTCTGTCCCTGTTTGCTCTATTATATTCATGGATATATTTGCAGCTAATATAAATATATATGCGGAAATATCCTCTGTCAACTGTACCTACCATCCCACACCTGGTTAACTTGCATATCCATGCATACATTATTGTTACTACTGTTTTTACCAGATGATGTGGGTGAGAGTATTTCCCTTTGCTGTCTTGAAGCTCTTATGCTGCTCCTAGTATCTTCCTGTGCCTTAATTACTTTTTGCTGACCTCCCCTTACTGTCTATTGCCTTGCCTGTCACCTAAGTTAATAAGTATTTGCCCTTTAGTTGGTGATTTGCTCTTTCCATTCTATCCCTATCACCTTCAAAGAAGGCATGTCTTGAGTCAATCTCTTTGAAGATATAAATAAATAAATAATCAATCAATCAAGCAATCCATCCTAGCTAGCAGATGGAGTAAGATAGATGCCAGGACATATGGAGGTCTCCAAGGAGCCAGAAAATGGAAAGGGAAGAGACAAGTCCCTTCCCCCATAACCATAGAGAAAAAGCCTTTCTCTAGAGCTGGTGCTCCGCATTCTATCTTACAGCCTTTGTGGTGTTTCTTTTACAGCACACTAAATAAGTAAGGAGATGGCCTAATGGTAAGGATTTGTGTTGTGAATACAAAGGCAGGTGGTTCAAAGTCACCAGCTACTCTGCAAGAGAAAGATGGGCAATCTCCAGTTCAATTTGGAGCTCATATAGCTTAGTGCTAAGGAGTTGGGCTGCCAACTCAAAGGCACATAATTCAAATCCACCAGCTGCTCTGCAGGATAAAGACTGACAATCTTCTTTCTAAGTGATTTACTGCTTCTGAAAACCTACTAGAGGGTCATATGTGAGTCAGTTTCAACTTGACAGTACGTAACTCACAGATAGCAGCGGTGGTGATCTCAAGTACAAAGGAGACGAACGAGCTCAGTCTTATGCCGTCTTTGCTGCCACTGTGCATTTTGAGTGCCGTTCAACCTAGGGGATCAACATCCACCACTATATAGGAAAATATTCTGTTGTGATCCATAAAGTTTTCACTGGCCACTTTCAGAAATTTATTACCAGACCTTTCTTCCTAGTCTGTCTGGAAGCTTTGCTTAATTAAACATATTTACCCTGGGTGTGGTAATGAAAATACCAGAAGCCTAGTTTCCAGTATCACAGCAACATGACCCAAGTTTGTACAGTAGGACAAACTGATAGATGGGTAGTGGAAATAAATGCTTACTATTTGCTCTGGTGGCCTATTGGTAAGGAGCTGTGCTACCAACCCAAAGCACAGGGTTCAAATCCACCAGCTGTTCTTCAGGAGAAAAATGGACAATCTCCCATTTGCTTTACTGTTTCTGAAAATCTACTGGAGAGTCAGTTATGAGTCAATTCTGATTCTGACACAAAACAAAAATTTGCTAAAATAGCTTGAACTTATAAAATTTCCTTACAGTCTGTACTTGCTGAGAAGCAGTCAGAAGGAAATTCTCTTGAAGATACGTTGCTTTTTCAATCAATATATGATGATATTTTTCCTTTGGTAAGTTTGGCAGTAATTATTCCTAAAACTACTGTCAGTGTGACAGTGATTTGAAAGCCTTGCTACTGCTTCTAGAAGGAGGTATATTCTTTTAGATTGGTCCTTTGAAAGCACAAATGTATTTGAGGAGTTTCTGACTGTTCTGGGTATGCGGGGCAGTAGGTCCCTATGAGTAGGTCCCATATGAGAACCTAGAATTCACAGTACAGAGGTTGGAGAGAGGAGGCAAAAGTAGAGGAGCAGAGTTTTGTGTCTAAATCAATAAAGCTTTTCAAACTAAACAAGGACCCTCTATCTTCTTTATCCCCTAAAGGATTTTCCTCACACTGTACCTGCCCCTGGTGATGTAATGGGTCACATGGTCAGGCTGCTACCTGAAAGGTCAGTGGTCTGTATCTACCAGCTGCTCCACAGATGACAGATAAGCCAATCAGCTCCCATTATGATTTACAGTCTTGGAAACCTAGGGGAGGGTTGCCATGAGTGACAACTGAGGTGGTACCTGTGGATTTTGGCTTAGGCACCTGTGAGCAAACGGTGGGGCTGGTATTGGGGAATTTCTCCTACCCTGACAGCTTCCTGCTCAGTCCCAGACTCAGCCCTGCACATGCCTGGCAGTGACTGTCCTCTCCAGAGGTGCTTGTAGCCTGTGGCTGGAGCTTGTCAATCATCTGTAAGAGCTGCTAACCTGAGAGCATCTGAGTGAGGTATTTACTGCTCCAAAGTTTCAAAAAGGCGGAATCTGTGCACTTGCTTTCCTTCCTCCATTTGTATTCAGACCCACAGAGCCTTGCTTCTCCAAATGACCCGTTTCTTAATATATTTTCTTAGCTTAGCTTTCTGCCCTAGTTCTTCTAGCATTTCACCTTTTTACATTATTCATGACTTTTACTTCTCACTTAGTAATTTATTTTAAATTTTATTCATATTTTTACACCTACTTAACCCGGGTCTTTTTTTTGAAAAATGACTGCTCATGAGTGGCCTGAGGAGGGAGAAATAGCAAATGATCTACTCTCTTTCCACCATATTCGCTCTGTAGTACACTCCTAAATCATTGCACTTTTGTCTTTAATAATTCCAACTGGACTTGCCATTTGGATGGTGGTCTTCAACTTTGGCTGCACGTTGACGCTATCTGGGAAACTTTAAGGGAAACTTTAAGGAATACTGATGTCTAGGAGTTAATCCAGACATTTTGTTTCTTTGCTTTTTAAAATTTTTAAATTAACTGTGGTTGTGCCATTTTAACCATGTGTTAATTATATCCATTCACATGATGTAATTTTGTAAGGGTTTTCATCACCCCAATTGGACAATTTCTAAGTAATAATTTAATGGATACCCCTTAAGGAATAACTCCCATCATCCCTTTCCCCAACTTCTGGTAGCCACTGATCTACTTTTGTCTATTCTAGGTGTTACAAATTTGTGAGATCATGTGATTTTTATCTTTTTGTGTTTGATTCTTTCACATTTTCAATGTGTATGAGAATGTCATTTCTCTTTATGCCAGAATGATATTCCATCATGCTTGCCATGAATGGAATTGATCTCATAGTATCTGGTATTGATACATCATTTTAGGAACGCTGGTGGTGAAATGGTAAAGCACTAAGTTCATGTCTTAAAAGGTTAGTGGCTCGAACTTACACAGACATTCTATGGGAGAAAAACCCTGTAGATCTGTTCCCACTCAGATAAAGCCTAGGAAGCTTTATTCTTCCATGCAGAGTTGCCATGAGTTGTACTCTACCTGATTGTACACATCAACAATGACAACAATACTACATCTGTTTAACCGTTTATCTGTTGATGGGTACTTGTGTTGTTCCTGTTTTCTAGCTATTGTGAGTAATGCTACACTGAACATTGGTATACAAGTAACCAAAGTCCACTACATGGTTTCCCATGGCTATTAATCTTCTTAGGAGGAGACGACCCAACATTCATGGAGCAGCTGATGGATTCGAAGTGATACTTTGCAGTTAGCAGACTGATACTTTATGGTTTCTTGGGGCTGCCTTAACAACATACCATAAAATGGGTGGTTTTAAAGAACAGATATTATTATCTCTCAGTTATGAAGGTTATAAGTCCAAATCAAGGTATCAGCCTTGCTAATTCTTTCTTTGGACTTTGAGAGAGGAACTGTTTCAAGCTTTTATCCTAGCTTCTGGTGGCTGCTAGCAAGCCTTGGTATTCTTTGACTTGTGTATTAACTCTGTAGCCACATGGTCATTCTTCTTCTGTCTACCTCCTCTGTGTCTCCTACGTTAAGGATGTCACTCAAATAAAATTAGAACTTGTTCTGCTTCAGTGTGACCATATGTTCATTTCATCGAAAACTTCTTCAAAGACATTATTTCCAATGAAGTTGAGAGGTAAAGGGGTTAGGACTTTAATATAGCTTTTGGGAACACAATCTGTAGCAGAGCCTCAGATGGCTTCTTACCACCCTCTAGGTCTCAGAACAGCTGTGTACTATACTGAGAAACAAGGGAAGTGTCTAAAACACATTTACTGACAACCATGCATATCAGAGAAGCTTTCAACCATAATGCATTGGTCTTACGATGAACTAGTGTAAGTCTTTGCCATCCTACTTTCTATATACCACCATGAAAGCAGAAGGAACCAGAATGTATGGAGAAAGTAGACCAGGGAAGAGGCAGAATCCTGCTTACCTTCTTTCTTATTGAAAAGCATTAGTTCTGATGATCATTCCATCATGAAACATAGAGTTGATGAATGTGACAAGAGAGGAAATTTCAATCCTCATTTTGCAGATTAAAAACTTAGGCAGATCTTCTAGCTACATCCTACCCACCTTACTTTTACATAATATCATACTGATTCCTACTTTTAGTGCATGATGCCTTGATTTTACAGGCTCTTGAAATTTGAACTATAGGGTAGAAGAGAAGAAGGAAGAGGAAATGAGAGGAAGGAGCTTGAGGCTCATTCCTGTGCTTGATTTCCTCTCCTCTGACAGTTCTGGTGGCCTAGTGGGTAGGGAGTTGTGCTGCTAACCCAAATATTGTAATTGACCAATTACTCCACTCTTCTCCATTTGATTTACAGCTTCCAAAAGCCCACTGGAATGAGTTATGTGTCAGTACTGCGTTGATGGCAATGAGTTGAATTTCCTCTCCTCTTGGAATGTTGTTCTTCCATTGGCAAATGGCTCATGCTTTATATACTCACACATCATCTCTTTACCACTCTCTCTGCTATGTATTGCCTCACTCTACTGTTTCCCTCCATCACAATGATCACTCCTTATAATGCCCATTTGTTCCTTGTCTACTAGATGATAAACTCCATGTGGGATGAATTTTGCTAGGATAGTTTATAGTTCTTTTCTAGTGTCTAGAACAGTATCTGGAAAAAATGAGTAAAGTGAATGAGGGTATAAATAAATATGTGAAAGCCTGAGAAGTAGAGATGTGTGACTTTGCAGCTATGAAATAGAAGAGGTCCCATGTCCTTGGCCTTAATCTTAAGAGTACTTTTCACTTCTTAGATTGACTGTGTTCTTCTCCACAATATTCACCACCTTCTGTTTTACTTTGTTTACTCTTTTGTCTTCCCTCTCTAGAATATAAACTTTATGAAGGAGGGCTTTTGGCATGTGTTTGTCTGTGTTGGCGAATTGTATCTCAATATCAAGAAAACAAAAATTCTCCCTGCTGGACTGATAGGGAACATCATGATAGGACAAAATATTGAAACTGTTAATGACTTCATCTTATTTAGATCCACAATCAATACACTTAATACGAGCAGTCAGAAGATCAGAAAATGTATTATACATACCTGCAAGGGATTATACCATGCTCAAAAGGGTGGTTTTCCCAGGGTGAGGCTTATCCATTTTTATTCCAGGTATGCTGACATCTACAGTTTCCCTAAATGTGGGAAATGATACTACATCATTTGTGTGTCTATGTTTTCCCCTAATTTAAAAAAAAAAGAAGAAGAAGAAAGAAAAAATTAAAAGGAGATAGATGTATTGCACAGGGAGTCTCTAGTTAAGGATCTCTCCAAATTACTGAGGAACACTGGGGTCCGTTTGAGGACTAATATGTACCTGATTCAGGCCCTGGTCTTTTCAGTCTTTCGCTATACTACTGAGAGCTGGATAATGACTAAGGATGACAGTATATGAAGTAATACCACTGGACTGTGGTGCGGAAGAAGAGTGCTGAAAACCCCATGGACTGCCTGCTCCATCTTTACAACTGCTCTCATGCTTAAACTCATTGTTACAGTCACAATGTCAACCTGTCTCCTTGAGGGTCTTTGTCTTTTATGCTGACCCTCTACTTTACCAAGAATCATATCTTTCTCCAGGAATTTGTCTCTCTGGATAACATAACCAAAATACATGAGATGAAGCATCAGCATCTTTTTCTTCTAAGAAGCATTGTGGTTGTACTTCTTATAAGACAGACGTGTTAGTTCTTCTGTGAGTCCATGAACTATTTCATATTCTTTGCCACCACTCTAGTCAAAGGCATCAATTCTTAGTCTTCCATGTGACATCTTTACATTTTTAATACCTTAATGAGGTATTCTATAGCAGTTTCAACCAGTAAAACACGTAGTTTGATTTCTAGACGGCTGCTTCTGTGGGTGTTGACTGTGGATCCACGTGTAATTAAATCCATGCCAATTTTAATCTCCTGTTTATTGCAATGTTGCTTTCTGGTCTAATTGTAAAGACCTTTTGTATAAGGGGGCGGGGAATAGTTATCCAATGGATTCCTATTCATGAGAACACCTCTTATTATATAGTAGAATTGCTCCATAGCATTTTCTTAAGGCTTCAACCTTAATGCTTTGTCAGGCCTTTCCTCTGTGATACTGCTTGGTGGGTTTGAACTGCCAACCTTCAGGCTAATCACTCACTCGTTCTCTACCTTCCGGTCAACTCTGATTCATAGTAACCCTCTATGAAGTTTCTTTTTTTTTTCCTTTTCTTCTCCCTGCCTCTTTTTAAACAGTCCCTCGGTAAGGACTATCCACTTAGCTTTGTATCCAAAGACGAAATTTGTAGGTGAAAGGAGTTAGGAATTAGCCTTCGTTATAGACTGGTTCATTTCAGGGTCGAAAATATGGAACACTTCACGAATTTGCGTGTCATCCTTGCGCAGGGGCCATGCTAATCTTCTCTGTATCGTTCCAATTTTAGTATATGTGCTGCCGAAGCGAGCACTCTATGAAGTTTCTGAGTTTGTAAATCTCAACTGAAGGAGAACTGCCCATTTTTCACTTGCAGAGCTCCTAATGGATCCAAACCACAGAAGACCTACAGCCTTTTTGGCCAACAGTGAAATACACTGCGGACGATGCTATTGGAATTTCCTTTTGTTTTTAAATTGAGATTTTAATAAAAGTTTATAACCTGGATTTCCATCCCTTCATTTCATTTTTGCACACTTTCCTTCCTGCCTATTGCCCCAGTTCACTTTTCTCTTAAAAAAATTTTAAAAAAATCTTTCATTGTTGTACAATTTCCTCTTTCCCCCCTTCCACTTTCCTATGCAGTTCTTATTCTGGACTGTTGTTATGCAAACAATACCCAAACATACATTCCTCTTAAGCAGTTCTATTCCTCATCTGTTTCAATACAGTGTACATTATTTATCCCATTTTCTTAGTTTCCTCCCAACCCCCATGCCAGTCCTGTTTTATAACAGTGGCATTACACAGTATTTGCCCTTTTGTGACTGAGATATTTCATTCAGCATAATGTCCTCTGGAGTTACCCATTTTGTGTAACATTTCGTGAGTTCCTTGTTTTATAGTGTGAATATACCACAGCTTCTCTATCCAAACCTTTTATGCCACTCAGGAACCTCTTGTCTTTATTTGCCCTTCCTTTATCCTCAGGGCTAGGGTAGTACCTAACCACATGATGGACTGTCAACAGATATCTCTTGGTAAGTATATTAGTACCTCATTCAGGCAAAGCTAATTAGTCTTTTGTAAAAACAATATGTGTCAAATATGTCTTCGTCCTCAGCTTCCAATTTTTGTGCTTTCTACTCTGTGGTAGAACTCTTTCCTCCACGGTCTTTGAACATCTTATTAATTTCTCCTCTAAACTAAATGTATGGGAGCTCTGGTGACCTAGTGGCAAGAAGGTGCACTGCAATCCCAAAGGCATGCAGTTCAAGGCCACCAGCTGATCCACAGGAGAAGGATGGACAATCTCTTCCTGTGCGATTAACTGTCTCTGAAAACCAATGGGAGAGTAAGCTATGGGTCAATTACAACTCTATGGTACACCACCACCACCACAACAACAACAACAACAAACTAAATTTAGCAGGCTTCCTTCCACATGAACTTTTTTCGACTGACTATGCTCCTTGTGTATTTTGTTCTCTGTCCTCCAGAAGACCTATTTCAGTTGGGCCTACTTTTCCCTTTCCTGGAGTCTCTTTGTAACCTACAAAAGTGTTTCAGATGTTGAATTGAGTCAACAACAGCCAGTTTTATTTATTATATGTAGAAATGCTTTCTGGATCTCTGCAGGACTTTGTATATCTCAAGTGGGACTTAGAGCATATTAGAAGAAATTGACAGTTCTTTTGAGGCTATGTTTGTGAGACTGTCACACAACAATGTGCTCTCGAAGACCCTAATGGGACACTAATGGGCAGCTTATTCTTCTGTGTGCACAAGAACCAGTGAGTATCACCAGTATCTTTCCAGGCTATAGTCACCCTCCTATCTTTACAAAACCAAACACCACCCCTTGCTATCAAGTCAGTTCCAACTCATATTAGGCACCCATGATGTTTCCAAGGCTGTAAATCTTTACAGGAGGAGATTGTCCCTCCTCTTCTTGGAGTTCTTGCTAGATTCAAACCATGAGCCTTTCTGTTAGCAAAACCTTATGTTGCACACTGAGCCATATGGATTATTTCAATAGTCTCAGAATGGTACAAACAAATAATACCCTCAGCTGCTAACCAAAATGTGGCAAGTTCAAGTTTATGCAGAAACACCTCAGAAAAAAAGGTCTGTTGGATAATCTTCTGAGAAAATCAGCCGTTAAATGGACTCAACAGCATCTGGATCCACATAGGATCAGAAAAGGTGCAGAATCCCAGAACTTCTGACCCTCTATTTTGTTTCCAATCCCAGGAAACTAGAACCCAAAGCCAACCAAACACATTATTTGTTTTCCTTTTTTAGACTCCTGTCATCTCCTTTCTCTTCAGTAGACAGATGCTCATGTCCTGCCAATCCCTCACAGCCTCCAAGCAACTCCAGGCTGCTCATAACAAATATCTTCCCTCCACTATTCATCAAATTAGCACTGTATTTGATGTTTTCATTTGCTGGTAGCCAGTGGCTTATGTTGTCAGCTGCAGCTTTCTATAGATTCAAAAGCCTAATGTTTCTGAACATTAGGAGTTGCCCTTTTAAGACATACTAAGGAATTAGGGCACCTTTAAAAGCAAGCTTTTATACCCCTTCTCCCCAGAACCAATCTCCCTTGCCTCCCTTCTCCTAATTTTTATAGGAAACATGAGACAATCAGGCATGTGGGTGGACATTTCTATTTTCCCTGAAGCAGACAAAACAAGATTGGGGAAAAGTAATGAGTGACAAGATTTTGATAGATGAAATATTTTCAGACCTAAAGATTTTTTCAAGGCATGCAAACTCTCCTTATCATTCTTCAAAGGCAAATTTAGTAGCTTCATATTGCCAATTGCAACTTTTATTTGCTGGTTTATTTTTTGTTATATGTAGTCTCCAGCCCTTTCACAAAGACTATAAGTTTTGGAGCATAACAATAAATAGCTTGCCTCCAGAAACCCTATGAACTTAGAGCAACAATGAAAGTTATACAAATGTTCAGCTCTTTTGTATATAGGGTCACTATGAGTCGTCTATGACTTGACATCACTTAACAACAACAACAAGCAATATAAATGTTCCACCAGTTGTCATCGGGTTAATCACGAGCCTTGGGGACTCCGTACGTATCAGAGCAGAATTGCGCTTTATGGAGTTTTCAATGATTGATTTTTCAGAAGTAGATTGCCAGGCCTTTCCTCTGAGATATCTCTGGGTGGACTAAAACCATTAATCTTTCAGTCAGCAGCAAAAAACATTAGTTCCAGAAACTCCAACATCAGTGTAGTAAGGTGGATATTTCCTCTTATAATGTCAAAACTCATCATTATTGAGCCAGAGCTGACTCACAGCTGACCTTTCATTGCATTTCCGAGCCTATAAATCACATAGGAGGAGACTGTCTGTCAGACTTCTTGGGGGATTTGAATCACTGGAGAGGTGCAGCCTTTAGATTAGCTACACAACTCCCTGCTGTCTACATAAGAGCTTCATTCCCATTATACTAATACAGCTAAATTCAGTATTCTTTACATATATATTAATTTTATTTCAAGATTAATATGCGCCTTGTCAAAGCCATAGTCCTTTCAATTATTTCCTATCATCTGAATGTTGGTCAATGAATAGGAATGACGGGAGAAAAAGAAAGAATGGCAGAAGAATTGACGCCTTTTAACTATGGTCTGAGCAAAAAGACTGTTGTTGTTGATGTTATGTGCCGTCGAGTCGCCTGCGACTCATAGCGACCCTATGTACAACAGCCCTAAACTCTGCTCTGTCCTGAGCCAATCGCACTGTCTCTGACACTCCCATCCCAATTATCCCAGTCACTGAATCAATCCACCTCATAGAGGGCCTTCCTCTCTTGCGCCGTCCCTCCACCCTCCCAAGCATGATGTCCCTCTCCAAGGACCGGTCTCTCCTCACTACATGTCCGAAGTAAGTTAGACGGAGCCTCAGAATCCTTGCCTCCGAGGAGCCACCCGCTTTAACCCTCTCCAGGACAAATCTATTTGTTTTCCTAGCAGTCCATGGTATTCTCAGTACTCTTCTCCAGCACCACAGCTCAAAGGCATCAGTTCTCCTTCTATCCTCCTTGGTCATTGTCCAACTCTCTGATGCATAACAGGTGATTGCGAAGACCATGGCCTGTATCAGACGCACCTTAGTCTCCAGATAGACACCACTGCTCTTCAGCACTTTGGAGAGGTCCCTAACAGCAGACTTTCCCATGGCAATGCGCCTTTTAATTTCCTGGCTGCTGGTGCCAAGACTGTTGACTATGGAGCCAAGCAAACTAAAGCTGTGTACAATCTCAATCTCTTCACCATCCATCCTGATGCTGCCGATTGGTCCAGTGGTGAGAATCTTTGTCTTCTTGACATTGAGCCTCAATCCATATTGCAGGCTGCAGTCCTTGACACTCTGCAGCAGGTGCTTCAGGTCCTCCTCAGTTTCAGCAAGCAGGGTTGTGTCATCCGCATAACGCAGATTGTTGATAAATCGTCCACCAATCCTGACCCCACATTTCTCCTCATAGAGCCCAGCCTCCCGGATAATCTGTTCTGCATATAGGTTGAAGAGGTATGGAGATAGGATGCATCCCTGGAGTACGCCCTTCCCAATTTTGAACCATGCAGTGTTCCCTTGCTCTGTTCTGACGACTGCCTCCTGGTCCAAGTATAAGTTTTGCATTAGAACGATCAAGTGTTCTGGGATTCCCATTCTTCTCAGAGTCAGCCACAGTTTGTTATGATCTACACAGTCAAATGCCTTTGCATAGTCAATGAAGCACAGATAGACATTCCTCTGGTATTCCCTGCTTTCAGCCAAGATCCATCTAACATCAGCTACAATATCTCTAGTACCACGACCCCTTCTGAAACCAGCCTGGACTTCTGGTAGTTCTCTGTTGATGTGCTGTTCCAGTCGTTTTTGGATAATTTTCAGTAAAATCTTGCTTGCATGTGAAATCAGTGAAATTGTTCTGTAGTTTCCACATTCGGTTGGGTCGCCTTTCTTTGGGATAGGAACAAATATCGATCTCTTCCAGTCAGTTGGCCAAGTGGTCGTTCTCCAGATTTCTTGGCACAACTTGGTGAGCACGTCCAGGGCAGCATCTGTTAACTGAAATATATCAATTGGTATACCATCTCTGCAAAAAGAACAAACGAAACTGTTTTGGAGGAAGTGCAACCAGAGTGCTTCTTAGAGGCAACTCCACTCTCTGATTGCCATCAAGTAGAACTGACTCATTGTTGACCCTCCACTGTGTTTTCACAGTTTGTAAATTGACTGAGAAGCAACTGCCTAGTTTTCTCCAATGAGCAGCTAGTACATTCAAACTGCCCATCTTTGGATTGGCGTTAGAGTCTCTTTTGCACTAGGCCACCAGAACTCCCATAAAGGCAAAGATGATGAAATGTCTTGTTACATATTCTGAGCATATTATCAGGAATGACCAGACTTTGGAAAAAAAAATCATGCTGGGAAAAGTGGAGAGTTACTGAATGAAAGAAATAAAATGGATTGATGATGTATCTACCACAATGGGCATGAGCATATCAGAGACCAGGAGACTGCCGCAGGATATGACAAGCCTCAGATCTGTTGTTCATAAAGTTACTATGAGTCATAGTCAACTCAACAGCACCTAAAAGTAACAACAATAGTTTAATTCATTTACTTTTCATAGTCACCACATAAATGTTCATTGAACAAATGTGCAGCACTAGGAATAGCAAGTACTCTGCTGGACAAGGAGGGTGTATTGTTGAACAAGAAGGATACAAGCCCTGCTGTCACAGATCTTAAATGGTGAGAATGAGTCAGACACCTACAAAATGTAACACATAAATTAGATACAAGACCATACCACACAAGAGTCAGAGTAAACATACAGAGTAATTACAGATTATAATAAATTCTCTGATGCAAATAAATGTATTCAATAAGGTAGAAGGTAATTTGGGGATAATGTGATAGGACAATGTCAAGATCTTTCCTAAAGTACAATGTTGGCATAAGATTATATCCTACAAATACAAGGAAGACCTGTTAATATGATTATTATTCAAATACATGTATCAACAATTAAAGCTAAAAAAGGAGGAAATTGAAGGTGTCTATAAGCTTTTGCCCTCAGAAATTGATCAAATATGCAATCAAATTGCATAAATACTTATTGGAGACTGGAATGCAAAAGTAGTAAACAATGAGAAAAGAATGGCTGTCAGTAAGTATGGATTTGGTGACAGAAATGAGTTAGGAAAGTAAAAGACTGAATTTTGTACATTCAATGATTTATTTATAGCAAATACTCATTTTTATGAAACACAAATGGTGGCTTTATATATGGACATCTCCTGATGGTTCATACAGGAATCAGATTCATTACATCTAAGGAAAAAAATCATTGGAGAAAATATCATGAGTCAGAAGTAGGCCATGTTCTAACTGTAGAACAAATCATCAATTATTTATGAGCAAACTAAATTGAAGCTGAAGAAGATTAAAACAAATCCAGAAGGATCAAAATATGACCTTGAGTCTATTCCACCTGAATTAAAACAAAAAAACATCCGAAGCACAGGTTTGAGGCATTGATCACCAATGATTGAAGACCAAAGAAGCTCTGTAATTACATGAAGGATATTATTCATGAAGATAGCAAATGGTCATTAAAAAGACAGAGAAAAAAGAAAAAGCTAAAATTAATGTCAGAAGAAACTACAAAAATTACATTAGAGTGTCAAGAAGCCAAAACAAAGGGAAGAGATGCTTAAGTAAAAGAACTGTACAGAATATTTCAAAGGACAGCTCAAGAAGACAAGGCAAGGTATTATAATGTAATGTCCAAAGAACTGGGGTAAGAAAAGAAAAAGTAAGAAGCTTCTCAGCATTGCTTAAGCAGAAAGGACCAGAAAGCAATATCAAGATTCCAGTTACAATACTGAAAAATGTCATAGGAAGAGTTTTGAATGATCCAGGAAGCATTAAAAGAAAATGGGAGGAATACACAGGGCCACTATACCAAAAATAATTGGTCGACAGTGAAAAATTTCAGAAACTACTATATTATCAAGAGTAAAACATGACCCCTTGCTGACTGGAGTATCTTCAAGTACAAATCCTTTTAGACCCCAGAAAGTCTGTTCATTTTTGTAGTAAAATGAATCTTCCAAAGGTTTCCTAAACCACTCTTAAGAACCAGTGAATATTCAAAGGAGAGCTAAAATATGAAACTTGTACAAAAGCTTATCCCTACAACATATGTGCCATACTCTACAGATTTCTACTTTTGTCAGTTCTTAACATCTACCTCTCTGAATTTTCATGAGTTTCTATTTCACAAGGGTAGTAATTATTTTATATACATTGGTAGCTGCATATAATAAAGTCCTTGGTATAAAATATAAAAAAAAAAGAGTAAAATACAACAAAAGAAGTTCAAGCTGTGCTAAAAGACACTCATGAAAAATGAGGCCCCAGAAATAGATGAGGTACAGATGGATATATTTCACCTAACAGATACAACCCCGTACGTGCTCACCGGTCAATGCCAGGAAATTTGGAGGACAGCTGCATGGTTGACTAACTGGAAGAGATCCGTATTTGTTCCCATTTCAAGAAAAGGTGGTCCCGCAGAATGTGGAAATTATTGAACAATAATATCATTAATATCACATACAAGTAAAATACTGCTGAAGATCATCCAAAAATGTTGGGAACAGCACATTGACAGAGAATACTAGAAGTTCAAGCTGGGTTTAGAAGAGGCCATGGCACCAACAGAGGACTCAATATTTGAAAGAAGGAAGGTGATATAATCAAAGTTGACTGCAAAGTAGAAGCAAAGTCAGGCCTTGAAGTTGCCAAATTGGATGCAATATTCATGAGTCTAGGAACATCTGTACTTCAGATACACTAGACAGTAATGTAAACTTCCCTGGACAAAAAGTGTGTTCCATTTTGAGAGAGCTTTTATCATCAAACCTACTCATAACTAATGTGACAGTTGCCTCCAACATGGGAAACTAAACTCTATTGTTGCTGGTAAATTAATGAGTTTCATCAGAGTACAAAGTAGAACCTGATCTTTTTTAAAACACAGCATTATAATTAATTTTTATGTCAACTTTGCTAAACTATAGTGTTGATGCTATCCTGATTATGTGTGTTTAAGTCAATAAGGGCTCAAGGAAACGGGTGGGCCTCATTCATTGACTTGAAGACTTCCAGATCAAAGAATAAATAAAAGAGAGTGAGTTTCCCTAGGGTGTGTTCTACCTTTAGACATTTTGCCAGAACACTCTTTGTGTTTGCTCTTATCAGAATCTGACCTGTGGATTCTAGATTCTTACCTGGCCTACGTACTTTGAACTTGCCAGCACCTTCCAAGTTATATGAGCAAATTTCCTAAAGTAAAACTCTATCTCTACACAGATACACATCTCTCTGACTTTGTTCTCTAGAAAGCCCTGGCTAAGACACACAGTTCTGTCCTGAGAGCACATGGACTTTATTCCTATCTGCATTATGAAGAGTAGCAATTGAATTCTCAAAAGCAATCTTGAACTTCAGATAATCACCAGGACAACAGTGATGCCCACATACTACATTAAGATAGAGCCTATTTTCATTTATTTTTAATTTCTTGAATTTTTTTGTCAGGCTTGTCAGAGAAAGGCTAAAATTAGATAAAATTTGACTCACCAAGAATGTCCTGATTTTAGACTATCTCAAGCCAATAAAGTTCTCATGTTTTGAAGTAGAACTGGGGAAAAAAAAATCTCTGTAACTTGTTGCACAGACCCTGGAAAATACTCAATTGTTGCAGATGTTAGTTAACTGGACAGAAAGGGTGAACCCAAATTGACTTTACAGATGTCTATGTTCAAAGAATAAAATCCTCTTGGATTTTACCTGAGCTAAATCTCAAAGCGTTTTGTTCAAAAAGAAAATCACAGCCTTCACATTGTGATTAAACACAGTTCCCTTTGAAGCTCAAAATGTTACTGGATTTTCAACACAAAGTGCATATGCTACCTCATTTGTTGTGGGTTTTCTTTGTTTATTTGCTTGGTTTCCTTCCATTCTCTTAGAACAGAAGTGATTATAATGTCCAAATAAAAATAGTGGTTTTGGTTTTTTTTTTTTTTAATGAAACCCTGATTTGGTCAATCTGTTTCAATTCCAGACCTTTCTCAACAAAAATCTTGGATGGAAAATTTCCAGGTGTAACAAATTATCATGATGGAAGGAAACACAAAAGAAACCCACTTACCTGGTTTGACTCAGAGGCCAACTGTCCTGCTGTGTCCTGCTTTCATTTATGGTTTCTGTACTGGAACTAGTGTGTGACAGGAACACACTTTAACTTGGATCTCCTGCTCTGTGATAAAATGTGTCAGACATTGTGCGAATCTCAGGAGACTCAGACATTTATCTGCATATAAGCAGGAATGAGCCCCTGATTCTTCAGTCAGCTGTTACACTGCATAGGACTGTGGCCTGGCAACCCAGTATGCTGTGAGGTGATTAGTGAGGATGAGAATTTTGTTGCCACACTATGTTCATCTCGATTTTGAGTAAGAAGATAAAGGGCAGGGCCAATGTCCTGGGATGATGGTCAGAACTGTGTGTGCTTGGGAGCACTGTGGCATGGGGGCTAGGGAGTTACGCTGCCATCCCAAAGGCAGCACATATCTGGCATTTCCAATCTGCTAGTGGCTCCATAGGAGAAAAATTGGTAACTTCTCCTGTGCAATTTACTGCCTTAGAAATCTGTTAGAGGGTCACCTATGAATCAGGTCTCAATCAACAGCAATGAATTTGAGTTTTGAGTTGTGCTGCTAGTCCAAAGGTCATATACCTCTTTGGAGGTTCAGATCCACCAGAAGCTTCTGGAGAGAAGTATGAACACTCTCCTTCTGTGTGATTTACAGCCTCAGGAATCCAGCAGAGGGTCAGCTTTAAGTTTATTCTGACTATAGTGTAGTGAGACAGTTTATCACATCATACTGTGATCATTTCACGTCCATCACTCTTTCAGATTCCCTGGGGTAGAGGACCTGTGTTATCTATCCTTGCATCTCCAGAATTTATTCCATTTGTTCCATAAATGCATTGAATTTGTGAATTCATTTTCACTCGATTTGAAAACTCTCACATATTAGAGCCAGAATGGTTCTTTTAAAGTGAGGTGGGCCAATGGTTTCATAAAAGTGATCTCCTTAGATCACATTGTCTTCTAGAAGTGCCCTTCCACTGTGATAAGAATGAAAAATGTGTCCTCTGACAAAGATACTAGGAGAGAGCAGGACAGAGCAAGAATATGCAAAGACAATAAGCCAGAAGGGGACATTGGTGGCCTCGTGGCAGACAGGACTGACAGGCCCCAGCTCCAGCTGGAAACAAAGGAGGATGCTTCAACAATTCAGACCCTCCCAGAAGAGCTGTGGGTGAGCATTAACATTACTGGTAAGTATATTCATTTTCTCCTGGACACAGAGCCTACTAATTTGTCCTAAAAGCCTTCTGAGGTCCCAACTCTTCTCACTATTTCTTAGTTGTAGAAATGGATGGAAAACCTTATAAGAGTTCCTTACTCTACCTCTACCTTGCATTCGAACTTCCGAGTTGTAAAACAAGCCAGTGGTAAGATGGAATTTCCTCCAGGACTTAAGAACTATAAATGACATAGCTGAGCCTCTACATCTTGTCCTTCCTAACCTCTACACTGTAATAGACAAAGTGCTAGTCTATAGGCCTTTTATTGTAAGAACCACCTTCCCTCTGTAACTTGATTGTGCTTTTTAATTTTTGACTCATGTACTTTTAACTTGTTAGTTAAATTTGTGTCTTCTAGGCTGCAACACTTCCATGATACATCTTCAAGGATATGAACATGTACGGCTAAGCCCAATTGATAACAGTGAATCTAAATTCCAGAATCAATCTCCATAATAGTCTATGTGTTTCCTACTGCCAAAGGGGCCCTTTAGAGTAGTGAGAGATCTTCACCCTGAAACCTACAGCATCCCTTTTCAGCAGGAAGTAGCTAAGAGAATATGCCATCTCCTTTTCCTTATGATTCGGGGTGAAGTCTTTCTCAGGGAGGAGAGATAGGGAATGGCAAAGGACACACTGACAAAGGAGATTAATCAGAACTGGCTTCGGCAAGCACTGTGGCAATCGGACAATTAAAACAGACATTCGGTGGGGGGGGTGGAGAAGAACGAACTGGGAAGGAGGGTAGAGAAAACAGTGCAACAATGAGTGAATGAATACCCAAAATCTCTGTAAATGTTCACTAAAACTAATAAAATTTAATAATAATTTTTTTTTAAAAGTTCGCCTTTGCTACAGAAAATCCAGGTTCAGTTTCCAGCCTTTATGTACAACTTTATGCACAACTACCAGTCAGCCATCTGTCAGTATGGAACTGAGTGTTGCTATAATGTTGAACAGATTTCAGCCAAGCTTCTAGACTAAGTAAGATAGCCCAGAAAGGAAGGCCTGGAGATGTGTTTCCAAAAATCAGCCAATGAAATCACAAGTCCATTGCTATCAAATAGATTTCAACTCAGCGGGTGATCTTATGAAACAGAGTCGGACTGAACCAGAGTTTCAAGGGATTTAAGTCTTTATGAAAGCAGAGTGCCTCAGCTTTGTCCCAAGAAACAGCTAGTGGGTTTGGAGCACCAACATTTAGGTTATTAATTACTGCCAATAGTAAAATTTTAGCTGATCTTGGACCAGGCAACACTTCATTCTGTGCATGGGGTCACTATGAGCCAGCGCTGACTTAATGGCAATTGAGAAACACCAATTAATCTATCCACAGCCTTAAACTTGACTTCTTGCAATTCAGCATGATCGCTTTACAGGGAAGTTTTTCAGTATTTTTCATACAATGACAAGCACAGAAAATGTTAATATTTGTATAGCAAACTGGACTAGACCTCTAAGGCTGCTTATGGCAAGAAGAGGCTGGCCTTAGGGCTTCAAGTAGCCAGGTCCCTCAAGCCTCCAGCAAGACCTAGGAAGCCTGCTTAGAGCACTCCAGGACCCACCTGATCAATCCAGTGGTCAGTGAGCCTTCTGGCTTTGTTGCTAACTTAATCTTTAGTTGACAATATCTCTTTAATATAAAATTCAACATCCGTTTAATTTAATTTAATATAAATTTAATTTAATATGAAATTCAACATCCATTTCTAAACGATAGGTTTTAAACTTTTTGTGCATTCTTCTGATGGCGTAGCTCATGGAGAGCTGCATTGGTAACCAAAAGACTACACTTCTACAGCAGTTCAAATCCACCAACTGTTCTTTGGGATGGACAGTCTTATCCTGTTGCAATTTTCAGCCTCAGAAATTTAATGAAGAGTCACTGTGAATTGGAAATAATGCCACAGCAGTGAGTTTGAGGTTGTTTTCTCCACTTTAGCAGAGGCATCCAGAAAAGAAAACAATACTAAGGGATACCTCTCATCCCTGCTGTGTTTCAGGTGCTGAGATTTCTATCAACTCTTAAAATATCTCCAGGAAAAACCCCTCACTCCATTTTCCCAGATACATAGTAAGGAGAGCCAGTGTGTAAACAAATATTATTTGTCAAAATGCACATTATGCAAAAGCCCCTAAAGATACTATCACTGCCTTTTATTTATACAGCACGTTATGCTGTTGTTTTGTGCAGTAGAATTGGAACTGATGGACAGTTAACCCTCCAGCAAGTATTCAGAGTCTATAAATCACACAGAAGGAAATTGCCCATCATTCTTCCATGGAGCAGCTGGTGAATTTGGGCCACATGCCTTTGGGTTGGCAGTGCAACTCCTTATCAGTAGTTCCACAAGAGCTAGGAAAAGCATGAATGTTTACAATCACCATGGATATCATGTTGGAACCCAGCTATCATATTAGGTCGAAGAGTACCTCAAACTCCCTGCCAATCTCTTCAAGGGTATAAATGAATATTCAGCACCAATACAAACATATCACTTCCCTAAGACAATGAATAAAGAAGACAGAAAAATATTTGATGCGTTTGAGCTGTGGTGTTGCAGAAGAGCACTGAACATACCATGGATGACCAGGAGAACTAATGGTATGTCTTGGAGAGGGCATCTCCGGAATGCTCTTTGGAGGCAGGAATGGTGAGGCTTTGCCACACATACATTGGGCGTGCAGTCAGGAGGGGCTATTCCTTGGAGAAGGGCATGATTCTGGGAAGGGTGGAGGGTCAGCGAAGGAGAGCAAGACCCTCAACTGCGTGGGTTGACACTGTGACTGCTATAATGGGCTCTTGCGTGTCAGGAAGTGTATGGCACATGACAGAATAGGGTGCAAATCTTTTGTTCATATGGTTGCTATGAGTTGTACTTGACTCAACAACACCTAACAACAAGTTTATATATATTTACTCAAGTCCTATAAAATCCAAGACCCTAAAACTTCATGGGGTCCTATCCACTCACAGAGCGTGACCTGCTCCTCTTTCCAATGTACTAAGTATACTTTTCATGAAACCATTGACTTGCCTTCATTCATGTCATTAACTTATCTTCACTCTTCTGGCTAAGCTCTGTGCTATGCATATTCCCTCTTCCCCTACCCTCCTCCTCTCAGATCTCTTCATGGCTCTATCTTTCAGCTAAAAACAGGAGACCAAGGAGACCCCATACTGCAACTCCTCATCCACTCTCCATCTTGCTCTCTCCCATCTCCTCCTTGTTCAGTTCCTTAGCCAGAAAAGGGGAGACAAGGACCTTGTCCAACTAATTGAGAGACAATAGCACTATTCAGAGTGAGAAGAAACATCAATTAATCGAAACAGAGAATGTATGCACTGGACTGGACAATGTTTTGTTCTATTGTATGGTCATCAGGAGTTGAAACTGATTCTATGGCTCACAACAGCAACATTATATTAATAGAGGAGTAGATAATACTCTTAAGTCACATGGAAGTTCTGGTCAGCTTAGAGCTAATCCCCTAGGATATTGTTGTTGTTGTTAAATGCCATCGAGTCATAGGCGACTCATAGTGACCCTATGAACGAAAAGACTTGAACACTTGTATAACTTTCTTTGTTTCTCCAAGTTCATAGGGTTTCCAGAGGCAAGCTATTTCGGAAGTGGATGTAACTCCTGCTTCCAAGCTTGTTTTAATCAGGGAGCTCCTCTAAATACTGTCCACCATGGGTAACCAATATTGCATTTGGTACCTCAGTGTCACAGTGCTGAGCATCAGAGCAACCACGAGTTACCTCTGTACAGCAAATCAATAGACCGTTGTTATACCACCTAGAAGAAAGGATATTTTTAGAGGCTATGAATTGTACTGGAGGAAATCACCTATCTATCTCCTATAGTGCAACAGATGGATTCAAACTGCTTGCCTTTGAGTTGGCAGTGCAACTCCTTATCAACTAGGCCACCAGAGCTTCCTGATATTAATATGAACTAGTTAATACCCAAAGTCAGGAAAAGAGGGCTAAAGGCTAAATTGTATTCTTTGTATGTTAAGAATATACTGAAAAGTCTGATCTCCTTTAGAGAGATTTCCATTTAAATTCTTAAAAATCATTGCTTGAAGATATAAATCCTGAGCTATGTAGAAAAACCACTTTCTAAAGGCTCCAGACAATAAAAATTTTATAGTCTAAAGGTTTATTTTTTGCTCTATTTATTGAATAGAGTTTTATATTATGCCTTTTATTTTAATAGCCAATAGAGAAAAGGATTTGTTTTAGTCCCTTTCTTTGCATATTTTGTTGCTGTTTATTAAAATAGACCTTGATCGACTTTGAATAACCCTCAGCTAGGTTTTTTTTAATCTTCTCACCTCTGCTGCAGGTAATGAAACCAACTATACCAGCTATTTTTAACATCCTTTGGTAAGTTAGCTGCAGTTCTCTGACCTTTGTCAAACATAATTCAATACTTACCACAGGAACAATGGGACAATGTGCTCTTGTTAAGTCAATTAGATTTCTTATAACTTGGCCATATTCCTTTAACTGAAAACACTTTTTTTTTCCCTTTGAGGAAAAAGAAAGGTTTCTCTGTATTCTCATTAAAATGAAGTTAACTATTCCTAGATTTCTTAAAAACTAAGTGGTATGTATGACTACATGGCCTTGTTATTGTTATGTACTGAATGTTAGGGTCAGAATCAAACTAAACTCAAGCAGGATATAAGGAGAGCCTGGACTGACAGAATGTTGGGGTGGATACCATTGTGACAGAACCAGATGGAGCTCATGCTGGGAGCCAATGGGAAGCAAAGGCCAGATGAAGTGGCTACATGGCCACAGCCAATCAAAACTAAATACCTTGGAGCCTCATTCTCTTGATATAGAGGAGGCTGTTCCCAAGGCAATGTTTTAGGCACATAAATAACTTCAAGAACAACTGCCCATCACATCGTGCTTCTGGCTTGAACTCGAGTTAGGAAGTACATCAAACTGTGGAGATAACTGCCTGTAATAAGAGAGGCTGTGCCTGGAGAAGGGCTTTTATTTCATCCCTGCTTAGGAGAGGCCTGTCCAACTTTTTTAATATATTTTTTCTAATCTGTATTTTCTTTTCATCTCATCCTATCTCCTCACCTTTTCTCTCACCCAAGTGCTCTAATAAATGATTAACCCACACCAGGATTATTATTTCCAAGCTGAACATCACCAGGCTAAAGTCAGGAGATCCATCTGTGGTCGGTCTCTGTTTTTCTGTCGTCTTCCACCTGACTCTATTCTTTGGACAAGAAGGACCAATCTGAGTACTCCCCCCGCATATCACTTTAAAGTTGAAACTGACTCAGCTGATCCTCCAGTGAGTTTTCAGATGCAATAAATAGCTTGGGAGGAGATTGGCCCATCTTTCTCCCTTGGAACAGCTGGTGATCAGAACAGTTTGCCTTTGGATTGTCAGCCCAATTCTTTGTCACTAAGCCACCAGAGTTCACAAAGTTCTAAGGTGGAGCAAATGGTAACTATTAGTGGCTGCAAACTGTAAGAGTAGAAGTTCAAGTCCACCCAGAGGTACATCAGAAGAAAGGTCTGGCAATCTACTTTCAAAAAAATCAACCACTGAAACGCTTAAGGAGCACAGTTCTACTCCGACAAATGTATCAGCATGAGTCAGAGTTGATATAATTTTATCAATGGCCTCAAAATATGTTACTGGTTATAGAAGACCTTCAGCAACTTCTTTACCACAATTACAGCGTCTGAGACTCAAGGATAGAGGACACATTCTCATGCATTCTTCTCTACTTTGGAAAGAAGACGTAAAGTAAGAAGTCTGCTGTAACTCAGGTGCCAATCTTTATCTTAGTCCTTCTAACATCTCTGTGAGAGAAAAATCCACAAGCTTGTCTTGCTTTATGAAGAAATCAATGGGAAGAGAGATAATAAAATGTATCTGGGTCTTATAGCCATCAGCTGGAGGGGAGTAGCCCTAATTGGGTCATTAGAAGAAAGACTCAAGGGGCTGGAGTCTGGAGGACCAGCTGGTTGCTTCCTGTCTTGGTTATCTAGTTCTTTTATAATAGATACCACAAGTGGATGGCTTTAACATATAGAAATGTATTCTCTTACAGATTACAAGTCTAGAAGTAAAAAAGGTAATGCTGAGTTTAGGGGAAGGCCTTGGCTCTGTGTGGGTCTGGAGACAGCTGCTTCTTTCCTGCAGCATGTGCAGAACCAATCCAGGATTCCTTAAGACAGCCATGAATCTTGGCATTACTTTGTATCATGGAATTTCCCAACACAGGGACCTGAGTGCAAAGGGCTTTCTTCTTTCTTAATGGTAACTAAGGTCTCCATTTTTGCTTGATTCTCTCTCCTTTTATCTCCCTTAAGACAAAAGGCCATACCCCAGGGACACAAGTACCTCCAATATGAGAACAAGGCAGTGATGGGCTTAGGCTGAGGGAGCTGTTTGGCTTTTCAAATCTCAGGATCATAATAGTTCCTTTATCAAATCATGGGAGAACATTACAAAAGTTTCACATTATATCATTCTATATGATATCATTCTATATTTCAATCCCTGACACCTTCACAAAGGCATTTGCACATTTACAGATAACTTTGTAAACACACACATACTTTGTTGTTGTGTACCATAAGTCAAGAGCAACCCCTCGCTGACCCTCTGGTGGGTTTTCAGAGGCAGTTAATTACATGTGAGGAGATTGTCCATATTTCTTCCATGAATCAGCTGGCGAATTCGAACCACATGCCTTTGGGGCTGGAGCTTCTTGCCATTAGGCCACCAGAGGTCCATTTTACACACACACACACACACACACACACACACACACACACGTAAAATGGAAGTTTAGTGAAGGTATGAAGAGTCAAAACAAGCAGGTAAGGGAACCACCTCTGAGTCTGCAGATGGAGTGCTATGGCCATCCATCACTACGCCAGGATGGTGGTGTCGTACTCTCCTCCAAGATGGCAGGGAAGGGGACAGTGGGGCAATGAACCCTCTGTGAGCCACTGAGAGTGTGGAGATGAATCCAAGTTTGTCTTGTAGGTGAAGCATGAGATGTCAGAGTTAACACATGACAGAGAAGGTCCAGTGGGGATCTCTTCTCTAGGGGTTCCTGCTAAGTAAAATACTCCCTTTTTAGAAAATCTTTTTGACTGATTTCTTTGCAATTGCTTATCCACAAACATGGATAATATCTGTATGCGTTGGCTGTCTTAGAGTCAACTTCTGACTCATGATCACATAACCAAAAGATCAAAATATTGCCCAGTCTACTAACCCGCGGTCAAGTGCAGGCTGAGTTGTTAGGATTCATAGGGTTTCCATGGACTGATTGTTTTAAAAATCATCAGGTCTTTCTTCCTTGTCTTTCATAGTCTAGAAGCCCTGCTGCTATCTCTTTAGTATCATAGCACTAGTTGTAGGTGGCAGCTGTTGCTTTTGTTGTTGTTGTTCACCATTGAATTGGAACTGATCTATAGCTGACCCTCCAGTGAATTTTGAGAGGTAGTTTATGGTACGGGAGGAGATTGCCCATCCTTCTCCCATGGAGCAGCTCGTGGCCTCAACTGCGTGTCTTTGGGATTGCAGTACAGCTGCTTGCCACTTGAGCTCTCTGAATGGCTTTTACTTGAAATGAAATCCTCGTGGTTTGAATTCACCAGCTGCTCCACTGGAGAAGATGAAAAATTTCCTCCCTTGCAATTTCCTGCGTGTTAAAACTACTGGAGGTTCAGCTGTGGGTCAGTTTCTGCTCAATGACACACAACAACAACTCCTGCATGGAAGGTGAGAATTTTACCACTGAACCACTGCTAATCCCGTTTGATTAAACAGTATTTGATTAATGGTGTTTGTTAACTATTTCTCAAAAGGGATTATTTCTAAACATTTGTAACCATGTTGTGTTGTTATGGACCATGGAGATGGGAACTGACTCATAGCTGACCCTCTGGCGGGTTTTCAGAGGCAGTAAATTTCATGGGAATCCACAGAGCTGGTGGATTCAAACTGTACGCCTTTGGGTTGGCAGCAAACTCCTTACCACTAAGCCAGCAGAGCTCTCTGTGTAACGCCATTGGTTACTCTATTATATTAAACGTTTCAGGCACTTCTCTCTCACTATTTGATTCAAGTAGATAAGAGAGTATGATGATTTTGTTTCATAAGCTGATAGATAAAAAAATTTCTATCAAGTCCAAATTTCCTATATTATAAATTCATATGGACCAAATATGGGTTTTTATTGTATTGTAACTGAAATAATCTGTCTTGAACCTGGTGTCTGCTGATGGCAAAAATCACTTACTGGTCAGTTGCAGTTTTCCTTGGTCAATTCAGAGTTTTTCTGAGCAGCTTGACTTTGAACTCTGTCTATTCAGAACAAACTCTTTCCTTCTCTAACCAAACCTAAACCCATTTATTTGTGTTAAGTCAATTTAAATTTATGGTGACTCTATGTGCTGTGAAGAGCTTTGTAAGGTTTTCTTAGCCATACTCTTCATGGGAACAGAACATTGGGTTTTTGTTTCATGGCTTTGATGCATGAGTTTGAAACATCAACTGTTAGGTTAACAGTCAAGAGCAATCCATTTTTTCCATCCAAAGATTTCTTCAGAGTCACCCAAATTCTTGCATGGATTAAAATTGCAGAAATTTGCTCTGTTAACAGTTATGGAGGCTAGAAGCTGTTCCTAGTCGAGGTATCAGCCCGGCAGTGGTGCATCAGGAACCTCTGAGGAAGAATCCTTGCCTTGCCTTCTTCAGGTGCTAGTCATCCCAAGAGCTTTCCAATTTTTTGGCTGTTGTTGTTGTTGATGTTATGTGCCGTCGAGTCGCTTGCGACTCATAGAGACCCTATGTACAACAGCCCTAAACCCTGCTCTATCATCTACTAATCACACTGCCTCTGACACACCCACCCCAATGACCCTAGTCACTGAATCAATCCACTTCATAGAGGATCTTCCCCTTCTGCGCCATCCCTCCACCCTCCCAAGCATGATGTCCCTCTCCAAGGACCTCTCCCTCCTTACAACATATTCAAAGTATGTCAGTCGAAGCCTCAGAACCCTTGCCTCTAAGGAGTAGCCTGGTTGAACCCTCTCCAGGATGAATCTGTTTGTTTTCTTGGCAATCCATGGTACATTCAATACTCTTCTCCAGTACCACAGCTCAAAGGCATCAATTTTCCTTCTATCTTCCCTAGTCCTTGTCCAACTCTCTGATGCATAACAAGCGATTGCAAGAACCATAGCCTGTATTAGACGCACCTTAGTCTCCAGAGTGACATCATTGCTCTTCAGTACACTGGACAGGTTCCTAACAGCAGACTTTCCCATTGCAATATGTTTTTTTATTTCCTGGCTACTGATGCTAAGAGTGTTGACCATGTATGTAGCCAAGCAGACTAAAGTTGTTAACAATCTCAATCTCTTCACCATCCATCCTGATGCTGCCAATTGGTCCAGTGGTGAGAATCTTTGTCTTCTTGACATTGAGCCTCAATCCATACTGAAGGCTACAGTCCTTGACCCTTCGCAGCAAGTGCATGAGGTCCTCCTTGACATTGAGCCTTAGTCCATACTGAAGGCTGCAGTCCTTGACCCTTCGCAGCAAGTGCATGAGGTCCTCCTCAGTTTCAGCAAGCAGGGTTGTGTCATCTGCATAACGCAGATTGTTGATAGATCTTCCTCCAATCCTGATGCCACGCTTCTCCTAATAGAGCCCAGCCTCCCGGATAATCTGTTCTGCATACAGGTTGAAAAAGTATGGAGATAGGACACATTCCTGGCGTATACTCTTCCCAATTTTGAACCATGCAGTGTTTCCCTGCTCTGTTCTGACGACTGCCTCTTGGTCCAAGTATAGGTTTCTCATTAGCATGATCAAGTGTTCTGGGATCCCCATTCTTCTCAGAGTCAGCCACAGTCTGTTATGATCCACACAGTCAAATGCCTTTGCATAATCAATGAAGCACAGATAGACATTCTTCTGGTATTCCCTGCTTTCAGCTAAGATCCATCTAACATCAGTTACAATATCACTTTAATCCTAGTCTCTGCCCTCACATGGTCTTCTCTGGGACGGGTACTTGTCTCTGTCCTCTCCTCTTCTTTTAAGGACACCAGCCCACCAGAAAAATCCTGTGGTAGAAAAGTTAAATGCTTGGCTGCTAACTGAAAGGGCTGTGGTTCTAAACCCATCAGTAGCTCCATGAGACAAAGGACCTGGCGATTTGCTCCTATGAAGAGTGTAGCTTAGGAAACCTATGTGACAGTTCTACTCTGTCACATAGGGTCACTGTCAGCTGGAATAACTTCAGTGGCATAAAATAACTAATCCCGCATGACTTCAAACATAATTCCATTGGCAAAGACCCTTTTTCCAAATTAGATCATATCCTGAGGTTTTGAGTAAAAACAGATTTTGGGGAACACTATTTGTAACCTCAGTTACATGTCCCAGGCCATCATCTCTACTTTACCCTCCTATCCTTGCCACTGCATAGAGCTCCAAATCATACTTGGGATTCTAAATCCCCAAGCCTGTCAGAGGATCCCATGGTACTTTGTCCTCCATCTGGGTACTGTAGCAACAGGGTGAAATTCTCCATCTCATCCTCTCTCTTATTCTTCTCTTCCTTATGTCCTGCTCATTCCCAGATAGAATCAAAACTTAAGCACAGAGAAAATTGGTTCTTTCTTTTATGCACTACCTCCAGTTCTGTCACTTACAGCAGAAACATTTGCTTTTAATACCCAAGAGCCAGGCATTGAGACACAAATCCCTTCTGAAAACCTATTATATTTGCTGAGAGTTCCTAAGTATATTCTGAACCTCAAAATTAGAGACAAAGATTGTAAATTGTTCTTCCATGCTCCTCCTTTTTAGAAGCTATAAATCCAGACTGCCTGACACCTGACTCTCTTTAATCCTATGAGAGATAAGCAGGATCATTCTATAAATAACCCGACAGTTGAAGCTGCACCTGGGCCCAGTTTCCCATAGGCCTGAGTGTCTGGGGCTTGTGGCCTCTACGTGCTAACTCTCCCAATACCTTTCCTCCTAATGTCCCAGCAGAAATTGGTATCCTCTTTGGTTTTGCCTATCAATATGTCCTACTACCATGCCTGTACATAATGTATGTGCCCCAGCAAGCATGTTATTCCCATCTTGGAAAATGTTTACCCACAGATTCTTCAAATAAATTTGCTGCTGTTGAGTCAGAACTAACTCAGAAATTGATAAGCTTTCAGGGGTTGTAAATCATATGGGAAGAAATTACTCATTTTTCTCCCTTGGAGCCCAGGATGGATTTGAACTTCCCAGGAGGTTAGGTCCGCCAGGTTCAGCCTGGACCAAATGATGTCTCTGGTGTCCCCTGCCCCTGCTACTGGTGAATTTGAACTGTCAGAGCACCACCATTGGATTATAAGTGCAACTCGCAACCAACCACACCACCAGATTATGCAATGGCTTCTACACAGGTGTACCTCCTTTTGCTGTACTTCACTTTACTGTACTTCAAAGAGACAGTGTTTTTTTTAACAAATGAAAGTTTGTGGCAACTTTATACCAACAAAGTCTATCTGAGCCATTTTTTCCAACACGATGTGCTTACTTTGTGTCTGTGATTCACAGTTTGGTAAGTCTCAATTACTTCAGACTTTTTCATAGTGCTCCTGCTTAATGAATGCACCACAGTATAATGCAAACGTAACTTTCACATGCACTGGGAAACCAAATATCTGCGTGATTAATTTTACTGCCACATTTACTATGGCGGTCTACAGCTGAACCCTCTGAAGTGTACCTGTGCTAAGAAGTGACTTCTGCACCAATGCAACCTGAGGACTTTTGATCTATAATCCTTAAGTATAAATGCATTGCTATCCAGCTGGAATTGCCTCATAGCTGACCATTCATTGGGTTTCTACAGGTACAAATTGCAGAGGAGGAGACTGCTGCTAACCTTACTCTCTCAGTGCTGCTGCTGGATTTGAACTGACATAGAGAGATAGCCATTTATTTAGCTGAGCAACTCCCTACGAACAAGGCCTCCAGAGCCTACTATTATTGATTAAATGAAATAGCATGTACCAATGGGCTGATGAGCCACACTAGGAGCCAAAATTGAGCTACACAGATACTTGTACATCCATGTTCACTGTCTCACATCTTACAATATCAAAAAAGTCTAAATGACCACCGTAGATGAATAGTACATGAAAGGTAATTAGTGTATTTGTACAGTGGAATAGTACTCAGTATGCAGAGAAATTAAATTATAACATATAATGTGACATGGATGAACTTTGAAAGACATCGTGCTGAGAGAAATAAGTCAGACACAAAAGGATAAATGTTGTATGAGCGTGCTTATAGGAAATTTCTAGGATAACAAGTGTATAGAGAGGAAAGAGACATAATGTATTATGTGTTACACTACTAATGGAAAGGCCAGTGGTTCAAATCCACCAGCTTCTCCACATGAAAAAGATGGTAAGTTTTCTCCAGTAAAGATTTACAACTGCAGAAACCCACTGGAGGGTCTGTTTGACTTGAGAGCAGTGAATTTGATTTGAATTTGACCATGGGCTGGAGGGAGAGGTGAAGGGGACACTGAAATTATGTTACTCAAATATAACTCAAATCCATCGTGTTGAGTAGGTTCTGACTCATAGCTGATCCTCCATCGGTTTTTGGAGGCTATAAATTACACAGGAAGAGACTGCCCATCTTTCTCCCTACAGATGGATTCAAGCAGCCAGAGATCTGAGTCCTCTGGGTTAACAGTACAACTTGCTATGGGCCGCACCATCAGAGCTCCACTGAACTTCTATTGAGGGTGATGGACACTCTGGAAATTTATCGGGGTCCAGCCTCAATATTTCTAAACGGTTCCACGAGAGGAGGGACGAGGATTGAATGAAGACTCAGAGAGACTACCCGTTGATGACGAATAGCAAAAAACTTTTATTTTTCAAAAGCATATATAGGTTTTTAGAAGCACCTCTGCAGTAGCCATCACATTATCTCTTTCCGTCTGAGATGCTGACTCTCAGGTCAAACATTAACTCTCACAGACCTCAGCACAATACAAAGATGTTTTACAGCATGTCTTATTGAGTGCTCTAAGAAACAAAAAAGTTTCGGTAAATAACATTCCCTAAGGTCTAAGACCTTTGGTCACTCTTATTCATTAACATCCTGCTTCCTTGGGTTGTATATTGCCAAGCAGATTTTCTAGCCAAGATGGAATTAGTCTTGCTGGTTCCACAGTACAGGGTTAATCTTGCTTTGCAAGTAAGTCAGGCCTCTGACAGAAGTTAATGACAGTGATGGTGACACAACACGATGAACACAGCACCACTGAGTGACACATGTGAAGAATATTGAAATGTCAAGTGTTTCATTACACATATAATGCCATGATTTAGATGGAGAGGCATCAAGAAGTTAGAACAGCTCTTCAAGTCTTGTTAACTCCATGTCATGTCACAGACTTCTGTCTTCTGACCTAACTATCAATGCTCCTTCCTGACTACAGAATGCCAGCCTCTTACATGGACACAGGGCCAGCAGGAATAAATATTACATTTCCCTACCTCCAATGAAACCAGTTGTAGACAAGGGATTAAGTGTTGCTTTAATATCAAAGTTTTGTGGTAACAACTTGACTAAAACCTTGGCACAAACCTATTGCCCCTTGTGTATCATCATCCCTTCTCTGTACTTCTTCCTGGACTGATGGTTTTTGAATCATAAGGAAGAGAGTCATACTCTAGGATTGGTGGGAGAGTTTTCTATGAGGAGGCTTGTTTCCTTAAAGATATTATTGTGCAGGTCTATGTGCCCTCGAGTGCACCTCTCCCACTAGCTAGTGTGACATTAGTGTGTCTGAGTGTCATACTGAAGAGGCTTGTGTGTTGTTGGGTGCTGGAAACATACCAGCATGGTGACACACAGTGGATAGACTTCAGTAAGCTCCTGAAGTAGGAAAAAGAGCCTGGCAATTTACTTCTGAAAATTAGTACCATAAACTGTTGCCCATGTGCCTCAGATTTTGCAGCACAGCTTCTTATATAAACGTCGATAGTTGTAGAGCGACTTCAAGTCTTTTGTTCATAGGGTCGCTATGCGTCATGTTCAACTTAAAGGCAATCAACAACAGACTATTGCCCAATTTAGGGCTTAAAGATGAGCCATCTAAATTGGAAAGCACTCAGTTTGTGTAGGAAGCCCTGGTGGTAAGAAGCTGTGCTACAAAATCTAAAGCACATGTTTAAAAAAAAAAGAAAAAGAAACAAACAGACCCCAACAAAACCTAAAGCACATGGTTCAACCACCAGCTCCTCCACAGGAGAAGGATGGGCAATTTCCTATGTGATATACTGCCTCTGATAATCCACTGGGGAAAAAACATCCAACTAAAACAGGGCAATAGTTGCTTCTATTGTACTCCTAGTCTCCATTAACTGATTCAATAGTAGCTAACTGTCTAGCTCCAGACTTAAGTATGAGGAGGAATAAAACCTGTGTTTGAGGCACTATTCATTTGGATAGCTTGTCTTATGCAGTTAAATCAGTTTCTGATACAACTAAATTGCAGCTAGGTCAGATTCTGCCTGTGCTTGAGCTAAAGTGTCACAGAGCAATCTGAGGCTGTCACTTGTAAGTGGTGATATCTAAGAGTGACTCTTGAACTTGGCAGCAGCTTAAAGCTGAGCACAGAGAGGGTTCTTCTCTCTGGCTCTGGAGCGTGTGTCTGACGGCGTCTTCCCCTTGCTCACCCTTCAAGCAGTGAGAGAAATGGATATGATATGAAGAGTCTGTCTATTGTGCTCCAGGATGTCAAGTGCCCTTTTCCTGTGACTTGTGGGGATTTGTGTGGTTGCCATAGAGACCAAGTGAATCCAAGTTCAACCCCAGTCACTAAGCCTTTTATTCAAAGGGACATAGTTTGAAGAGGAAGGCAGTATATAAGTAGTAAGGTGACTCATTTTCATTAGCAGAGCACACTGGAGCCTTCCATTGGGATTTTAATGAATGTATCCCAGGAAGCCCACATTTGTGAGTGAATCATGAAGTGATTAATTAAGTACATTTTCTCCTCCCACCCAGCACCTGTCTTCTCTTCTTCCAGAGTTTTAGAGAGAAAAATTAAACCATCAAATCACCTTCTCTATGGCATCAAATAAATACAGCCTTTTGCTTCTCCCCCATGCATTTGAGAGTTACTCTCTGAGCTGGCAGGTTGTGATGGAAATAGTAGACTTGGAGTTGCATGATCTGGAGCCTATTCTTAGCTCTGCCCTTAATTAGCAACAGAGCTTCGGAAAGGACTGCTTTGTGCCTCAGCTTCTCTGTCTGTCTGCAATACTGGGGGTAACATGAGAGGACCCTCTAGATTCCTTCCAAATATCTCAGTTTGACACACTGCTCCTGAGTCGAAACAGACTCATAGCTGCCCCTCATGGGTTTCTGAGGCTGTAAACTGCATGGGAGGAGATTGTCCATCTTTTATCCTTGCAGTCACTGGTGGATTAAAAAAGCCTAAGAGATGCTGCCTTTAGTTTACCAATGCCACCTCCCATGGACTACACCGTTTTTGTTGTTGTTGTGTACCTTCGAGTCAAAACCAAGCCATAGCTGACAGTCCAGATTGTCAGAGGCAATAAATCACATGGGAGAAGATTGCCCATCTTATTCCCATGGAGCAGCTGGTGAATCTGAACCATATACCTTTGTGTTGCCAGTACAACTCCTTACCACTAGGTCACCAAAGCTCCATGGACTATACTGTAAGAATATAAAATCCCTCCTGATTTTTAGAATTCTGCTTTTAGCCATTGCCACCTGTCACACTGTCATCAAGTCAATTCCAACTTGTATCAACCCTATAGGGCAGAGTAGAACTGCTCCACTGGACTTCCAAGGCTATAACCTTTATGGACACAAACTGCCCGTCTTTCTCTCAGGGAGTAACTGATGGGTTCTAACCACTGACCTTTCGCTTTGCAACTGAGTGCTTTAACGACTGTAACACCAAGGATTCTTTCTCAAACACACAAAGGAAATCAAAGCCATTGTTGCCCAATGGAAACCAATTCATAGCTGATGCTCTATGGGAGTTCTGAGGCTATGAATCACGCAGGAAAGGATTACTGGTAGATTTCAAATAGCCATAGGCATGAGGCCACCAGAGCTTGCATTCTAAAACATGTAGACACCTTAATCAGGTTTCTCAACCTCTATCTTCCCCAACTACAATGTAAACTAGTATAGTAGGTACTCAAGATGTGTTTATTATGATGCATTCAATTCATGTATGAGATAATGAATGGTTGAATAGAATGTGGATTCATGAATATAGTAATTCATTAGTATAGTTTCAAAATTGGTTTACCTAAATGTCATAAGTTTTGGATTTTCCCTTCTTCCACCTTAATCAGTTTCACTTTGGGATTAATCTTCATACATAAAATGGGTACCTAATAAAAACAAGTTTATTAGTGTTTGTTTTGTAATAGAAGTGGTCATGTCTTCTTTTTAAAAACTTGTAGTAAAAATACCTGTATGTGCTAATGCAACTTTTTTCACATGTGAAAGTTAGTATAATCAATTACATTAACCTTGTTCTGTAACCACCATGGATAATCACTGCCAAATTTTCTATTAGCCTAATTAAAGCAAGTTAAGAACAAAGAATAAGGAACTACCTCCTGTTTTGTGTCAGCCATTCTTGGTGACTTAGTTGCAGACACTTTTTTTGGCAGTCAAGAGCTAGGAGTCCTGTCCCCTCTTAATGAGATAAAAATCTCTGTGCTAACAAAGAAAAACAAAAACCAAGACCAAACTAAAACAAAAACAACAAACCCCCAGATCCAGCCTCCAATTATGTACAAACTGAGCAAAAAAATTTCTAAATCTCCTGCAGAGCCTTCAGAGCTTTTGTCTTTCCTTGATGTAGATATTGGATCCTTTCTGTCAGCCAAAGGTCAAATAAAAACAAAGGAATGTAAATGTCTTCACAGCTGCTTCTAGAAAATTCTAGAAAGGAAGGGAAACTGTGTTTCAGAGGAAAAAAGGAAGCAAACATTGGAGATCAAGGGTTTAGAATCTAGATCTTGGAGAGGTGTTCCCTGATGTCTCAAAGATACCTTGTTGGAAATGCATTTATTTCTATGCCCTCTGCAGACCTTTCAATTTACTTTATTGGTAGAGTGGGTGATTGGAGTCTATACTGGTAGATATGCCCTTAAAAAAAAGGGGGGGGGGGAAGTGCTTCTATCCTTGATGTCTTTCTTTTTAACTGACTAAATAGTGATCTTTAGCTCCTAGGATTCATGGGTTCTTCCACAAATGGTATTGTTGTTAATAGCTGCCCTCAAGTTAACACCACCTCCCAGCAACCTTATGTACAACAGAATGAAATGTTATGCAGTCCTGTATAATCCTCCCTATTGCCAGCATGTTGGGAGGCCATTACTCTAGCTGCTGTGCCCCAATCCATTACACTGAGGGTCACCTATGCCCTTGTTAGTCCATTGTCTCATCAAACATAATGTTCAGCAGTAGATCCCTCCTAATAATTTCCGAAGTCTGATTTCCACAGACTGTGGACATTATTGAGCAAAACAGTTAATATCACATTTCAGTAAAATCTTATTGAAAATGATTTTTTAAATGGCTGAAATTAGTACATTAACAGGCATACATCATCATTGTTGTTATGTGCCATTGAGTCGACTGTGGCTCATAGCATCCCTATGGACAGCTGATCTGATCCTTGCCCTATCTTGGGCCATCTTCATCATCTCCAATATACTTGAACTCAGAATGTGGTATCAGGATTTAGAAGATCAAAGACATTAACCTTCAGTACAGACTACATTTCAACATCAAGAAATGAAAATTCTTACCAGTGGACAAGTAGGCAACATCAGGATGGACAAAAGATTGAAATTATCAACAATTTCATCTTACTTGGATTCATAGTATACACCTTTGGTACCAGCAGTCAAAAAATAGGGCATTGAGAACAATCTGCTGTCAGAGACCTCTCCAAAGTACTGAGAAGCAATAAAGTCAACTTAATGACTAAGGTGCACCTAATCTAAGCTATTGTCTTTTTTATTACTTTCTATGTATCTGAAGGTTGGACAATGACTAAAGATGACAGAAGAAGAGTCAATGGTTTTGAGTGTTGGAGAAGAGTATGGAATACCCCAGAGACCACCAAAAGAACAAACAAAACTTTCTTAGAGGAAGTGCAAGCAGAAGATGTTCCTCTGAGGCAAGGATGATAAAGGTTTGTTTCACATACTTTGGACATATTGCCAGAAGGGATTATCTTTGGAAAAAGAGATCAAGCAGAGAAAGGTAGAGGGTCAGATGGAGATTATGAGGATGGTGCAGGATAGGTCAATATTGAGATCAGTTGTTTGTAGAGTTATTACGAGCCGTAGTTGACTTCATGGCATCTAAAAACAACAACATTGCTCCTGAGTTTCCTAGCTAATATTTTACATTGAATTTGATATCATATAGAAATATCTCAAAGAGAACAAAGCTCAAGGCAGACACTGTTTACTAGTTAAACTAGACTAGTTGGTTTTAAGAAGAGTTCAAAGGGGTATCTTTAAGATTTAAAGATTATCTCACTACAATAGTTTCAAGAGTTCACCTAGCTTCCACGCCTCCAGGAAGTCTGGAATCCATGAAAATTTGAAATTCAGTTCCGTATATCTCCTATTTTTGGTCAAGATTATTCCCTAGAGTCTTTGATCAAAATATTTGATAATAGTAGCTGGACATCATCTAGCTCTTCTGATCTGATGGCAAACGAGTCAGTTTTCATGGAAATAATTAGCACAATTTTTTCTTTTCCTTCTATATGGAAAGGTATTTAATAGTGTGGATCACAAAAAATTGTGGCTAACATTGAGAAGAATGGGAATCCCAGAACACTTGACTATGCTCATGCAAAACCTATACTTAGACCAGGAAGCAGTCTTCAGAACAGAGCAGGGAAACACTGGATGGTTCAAAATCATGTCCTTTCTCCACACTTTTTCTATCTATGTGTGGAGCAGGTAATTTCAATGACACAACCTTGGTTGTTGAAACTGAAGAGGACCTAAAGAATTTGCTTCATAAAGTCAATGAATGCAGTCTTCAATATGGATTGAACTTCAACATTAGGCAAACAAAGATTCTCACCACAGGGCAAATTGGCAGCACAATGACAGATGGAGAAGAAGTTGAGGTTAACAACTTTGTTGTGATGGTAAATTTATCTATCACACAACTTTTGGCTACTTGACTTTTTCCAAGTTAAGTTCTTAAACTCCCAGGAATTGATAAGTGGCATATTCAACTCCAGTTTGCCTATCTCCAGGGAAAGTCACTGAGTGGCCTCCTAAATTTGGTTCTAGCTCCTAGATGATTTTAGAGCCACCCATGAGCCTGTTACTGGGCTCTGCAGATAAGCTTGAATGCTCTATATGTATTAGTACTTCCAGAGATTTCTGAGTGCCAGCATTGTCTTATGAAGATTATTATTTTATGGAGATTTTAGCTCATGATCATTCTGATTTCTGATTATTTAATGATCTAATTAATATATTTTTAAATTTTATATTAGTTTCCATATGAATCAGTACACATTGTGTACTTTCCTGCATTTACATTGTGTTTCATAGAATCATTCCCATACAATTGTGTTTAATAAAATGAATCACCATTGATCTATGCCCACCATTACCCTGTCTTGTCATGTCCCTGCTGGATCTTTCCCATTTCTCTCACCCACTCCCTCTGCTCAGCAAATTCTTCAGTCTTGTGGTTTTCCCCCGTGCCTATCTTCATACCACTAGTTCCCTTCCCTCTCCCTTTGGATCTTCATACACGTTTGACTAGTTATCATTCTAATTTTATAATGGTCTTATGCAATATGTGTCCTTATGAGACTGAATTAGTTCATTTGGCATAATAACTCTCCAATTTCTCCCAAGTTATATAGTATTTTAAATATTTGCTCCTGAGTGCCGCATAGTAGTCGATTGTGTGAATATACCACAATTTCTCAATCCATTCAGTTATGTTTGGACATTTGGGCTGTTTCCATGTTCTTGTGATGGTGAATAATGCTGCTATGAACACTGATGTACAAATCTCCATTTGTATCTCAGTTCTAATTTCCTTGGGGTATATCCCTAGTAGTGAAATTGCTGGGTCACATGCAATTTCTATGTTCAACTTTTTGAGGAAATGTCAAACTGCCATCCAGAGTGGTTATATTATTTTATAGTCCCACCAACAGTGTATTAGAGTTCCAACCTCTCCACTTCCTCTTCCACATTTATTACTTGCTGCCCTGTTAAGCTTTGCCACTGCTACTGGGATGAGATGGTATCTCACTGTGGTTTTAAACTGCATACCTCTTATTGACAGTGATTTTGAACATTTCTTCATGTGTCTGCTGGTCACATGAACGTCTTTCCCTGTGAAAAGTCTTTCCATATCTTTTGCCCATTTTGTAATTGGGTCATCAGTGTTTTTTTAATGGAGGCTCTGTAAGATTCTGTGAACTTTTCTTATGAGACTGAGATGGTGTTGCCAAATGTTTATCCCCAGTCAGTAGGTTTTCTTTTTGCCTTACCAGAAAAAAATTTGAGATATGCTCAGAGATTTAGGTCTCCCCACCCCGCCCCCACCTACCATAGGCTAGGCCTTTTAAATTTGGTCCCATTTGTCTCTTAAGATCTTTATTGTTTGGTGCTTTACCCTTAGGTCTACGATCCACCTTTAGTTGATATTTATGTATGTTTTAAGATGTGGATCCTGCTTTTGCCTTTTGCAGTTAGAAGTCCAGTTTCACCAGCACCATTTGTGAAAGAGATTGTTGTTTCCCCATTTGATAGTTTTGTTTCCTTATTGAATACAAGGTGACCGTAGGTAGATGGGTCAATTTCTGGGTTCTCAATTCTGTTCCATCGGTCCATGTATCTGTCATTGTAAGAGTATCATGCTATTTTGGTTATTACAGCTATATAGGAAGTTTTGCCTATAGGAAGTATTATGCTTACCACTTTGTTTTTGTTTTTCAGAAGAAGTTCTTAGCTTATTCAGGATCTCTAACTCTTCCAAACAAATTTGTCAATTGCCTTTTTTATCTCTCTGAAAAATGAAACTGGTATCCATATTGTGTTAAACATGTAGATTGCTTTGGTAGGATTGTCATTTTCACTATATAGAATCTTCTTAACCATGAACAGGAAACATTTTCCCATTTATTTAGGTCTGTTATTGTTTCTTGCAGTAGTATTTTGTGAGTTTTTTTTTTAATAAAGGTCTTTTTTGTCTCTAGTTAGGTTTATTCCTAAGTATATCAGTTTGTAATTGGCTACTGGAAATGTTATTCCTTTCTTATTTTCCTTACCTGAGTTTTCTTGGTTAGCATAGAGAAATCCCACTGATTTTTGCATATTAATCTTGTTTCTGGCTACTCTAGCTCTAACAGGTTTTCTGTTGAATCCTTCAGGTTTTCTGTATATACGATCATATCATCTGCACATAGCCACAGTTTTACCATTTCTTTGCTGATCTGGATGCCTCTTATTTCCTTCTCTTGTCATATTGCCCTAACAAGTACTTCCAACACAATATTGAATATTGTTGTTATGTGCCATCGAGTTGACTGACACTCACATGATGCTATGCAAAATAGCTCTGAACCCTATCCTATCTTGACCCAGTCTCACTATCTCTAAAATACCTACCCCTATTATCCTAGTTACTATGTCAATCCATCTCAACCAGGGTCTTCCTCTCTTGCACTCTCTCCACCTTTCCAAACATGATGTCCTTCTCGAAGGACTAGTCCCTCCTGGCAACATGCCCAGAGTATGTGAGGCAGAGCTTCAAAATCCTTGCCTCTAAGAGGCAACTTGTTTTCACCTTCTCCAGGACAAACCTGTTTATTCTCTTGACAATCCATGGAATGTTCAAGTTCTCCTATGTCAATATATTTCTTCTGACTCTGTCTCTGGAATATTCACTTTCTTATGGTTTCCATTGATTCTTATTTATATTTTCTTCTTTCACTGTTTATATGTTTCAACATCAGTATGCTTTTTCTGATTGCCTGTCTTTTGGATATTCACTTTATTTCTGATTTCCCTTATTTTTCCTCCATTGATTTATTGCAGCTCCTTCTAAAGTCTATTGTTCTCAGGGAGCTCTGCTTAAGTAGTTTCAGTCCAGATAATTCTGAAGACACCTAGTTCTCTAGCACTTCAATGTGCTGTCTGTAGTCCCCTCTCCTAAAGTTGAATACATTATTTTTTCTTTTTTACTTTATTATTTTTCACTGTTCCACATTTCCCTATTCAAAATAAAAATTGTATAAAAGAACATTCTTAGAGCTATTTAATTTCTATTTCTATCCTCTGGGCCCATTTCTTTTCCATACCTGTTTTAAGTAACTATGCTATTATTATTGTAAAGTCAGTTTCAACTTGTGGTGACACCATGTTATATAGAACAAGATTTTGTCTGGTCCTCTGTTGTCTTCATGATCATTGATATTCTCAAGTCCATTGCTGAGGCCACTGTTTATTTTGACTGCCTTCAAATTTAGGGGGCTCATTTTCCAGCACTAGATCTGTTTGATCTAGTTATTGTTATATTTTCTTGTGATACATAGGATTCCCATTGGTTAGATTTCAGAAATAAATTCCTAGGCTTTCCTTCTTTGCCTGTCTTAGTCTGTATAGTCTACTGAAACTTGTCCATCATAGGTCATCCTACCAATGTAATATCAGTCCCAACATCATAGCAAGGTACAATCTACCACAGCAAAGCAAATTGACCTATGAGTTGTGAATACTCCTTTTCTCTCCCCCACCAAACCAAACCAAACTTATTTCCATAGAGCCCATTACTACTCATTGCAATTTTCCATTGAGTTTCAGAGGTTTAAATCTTTACAGGAAGAGATGGTTTCATATTTCTCCCACAAAACAGCTGGTAGGTCTGAACCTCCAAACTCAGCTGTCAGTCTCGCATGTAACACTCTATACCACTAGGGTTCCTGGGGAGTGGGTAGGTGACTATAATTTCGTTTATCCTTTTAGTGTTTCTTTCTGCACAAGATTAGATACACATACATTCATGCATATGTCAAAAGCAACATGTTTGTATATATCTGTTAACATTCAAAGGGAACTCTGATGGCTTAGTGGTAAGGAGTTGCATTGCCAATCCAAAGGCATACAGTTTGAATCTACCAACTGCTCCAAGGGAAAAAAGGTGGATAATCTCCTTCTGTGCAATTTACTGCCTCTAAATCCTGCTGGAAGGTCAGTTCCAAGTTGGTACCAATTTGATATTATACAACAACAATTCATATGCCAATCCCTCTGATCTTACACATTGTAATAGCATGCTACATCTTTATTTTGGAACTTTTTAATTTATCAGTATGTTCTAGAGAATATTTTGTGTCTACTAAGCAAACACAAAAAGACTTGTTCTTTTGATGTAGTTGCCCAGCCCTCCATTGTTTGGCTACTTTATTTAACCAATCCCTCATTAATTGTGTGATTTCCAATTCACTTCTATAGATTATAGATAATTCTGTAAGAAATGATTTTTTGGAAATTAGATTGTGATTGGTAAAGGTGGTTTTACGGGCTTTCTTAGAGCTGGCACTGCCAGGTCAAAGAGCAAATACATATGTGTGTGCGTGTGTGTGTGTGTGCATTTACTAAATTTGCTCCTGTAGCTCTTTTATCATTTTGCACTGCCAACTGCAATGTCAACAAAGCATATTGTTAAATTTTTGCATTTTCCACCTGCCTGATAGGTAAGAAATATTCCAGTACAGTTATAATTTGAATTTATCTTATTATAAGGTTGTTGCATTGTTGTTAAATGATGTCGAGTCATAGGCAACTCATAATGACCTGATGAATAAAAGACCTGAACACTTGAATAACTTTCTTCATTTCTCCAATTTCATAGGGTTTCCAGAGGCAAGCTATTTCAGAAGTGGATGGCACTCTGGAGTTTTGTTCTTTTTTTTAAGGGCCATTTTGTTTTCCTGTCAATTGTGTATTCATGGATTTTGCCCATTTTTCTATCAATACATTATTGATTTATTATAACTCAACTCATTGCCTTCACATTGGAATTGACTCATACCTCATATTCCAATGAATTTTTAGAGACTTTAAATTGAATGAGAAGTGATTGCCCATCTTTCTCCCATAGATCAGCTGGTGGTTTTGAACCACATGCCTTGGGGATTACATCATCTTTAGTGATAGAAGTTACAGAAGCTCTCTCAGTTTGTCATTTGTCTTTTAACTTTGTGATGTATTTTGCCACACAAAATATTTTATTCATATTTGGAGAATTTTACCGTTTTTTCTCTTTCATTCTGTACTTTGAGATACATATACACTTTTCATGAGTTAGATTGGAAATGCAGCCAAATTTTCTAAAAAAATAATGATTTTAAAATGTTTTTTTTTAATTTTAAAATGTTTATATCTCAATTTAAAAATAAAGTTTTAAAATTGATATCTCTATTCTATTTAGGGGGTTCTAGTGTACATATTGGAAGCAGGAATGGCAGCTACTTCCTAAATAACTTGCCTCTGGAAGCTCTGTGAATGTTGATAAATGGTCAATAGTTGTAGAGGGACTTCAAGTCCTTTGTTCACAGGGTCGCTATGAGTCGTGCTCAACTCAAAGGCAATCATCAAGTGTACATAGGGTTGTTATGAGTTGCAGATGACTTGACAGCACATAACGACAACAGAGGTTTAGTCATAAAGAGTTTCACTGCTGTTTGAATCCAACAGCTACTATACAGGAAAAAGATGGGCTATCTCCTCCCAAGTTGTTTATTGCCTCTGAAAACCCACGGGAGAGTCAGCTATGAATTGGTTCCAACTTAATGACACATAACAACAGCAACAACAACAACAATAACAATTTAGGAGTGTTTTCTTACTGTTGGCTTTGGTATTCTAAGTGAAGCACCTTTTAATAAAATCCCGACTTTCCTAGTTATTTTAGATATAATATCTGAAACATGTTCTTACATCTGTTTCTATACTTCCAATTTTGTTCTATTATTTATACTGTATCCTTATGACAAACTTAGTCTAAGCTTGTATGGTGAAATAATGGCCATTACTGATTATTCTCCATGTTGTTGCCTTTCTGGTACATCCTGCTTTATTTTTATTGAGAATAGAATTTGGGTTGGTTTGTTTTTTATTTCAAAACCCAAAATTTTATATAACTTGAAGGAACCTTTCAGGGTCTAGTTATTTGCCTTTACCAAAGAAAAGGGGAGGGGGGCGGGGATAAAATTCCAGTGTTCCAAATCAACTGTTACCCATCAATATAAACCCACAGTATTCTGGAAAACAACATGCTTTAATTTTCTGTCTCGTCCTAGAGTTCAAATCCTGATTAATTCAGCAGACTCCACAGGCAATTTATAGTTTTGTGGTACTTCAACAGTGGCCTTATTTCTGGGTAAACTTATAAATCTTAAGATCAGAAATATAACTTAAATGGGTGCAAATGACAAAATAAGTAAGAGGGGTGGAAGAGATAAAAGGGGTAAAAGAAAAAAGCCACTGGGAATAGCCAGGGGCATTTATTAAGAAAATCATAAAATGTTAACCATATTTAAATCCCCTATTTAAAAAAAGGGGGGGTTTATTTTTGGCTTAAAATTTTTTACTCAAAATGAAATTTATATCTGCTCTCAAAGGAAGAACATCTCATTGTTGACATCTTTTGCAATGTAAATCCATGCCTCCATTTTTTATTTTTACATGGTGAACTTCAACCTAGCAATTATTACAACAAATGTTATAATCTAAAGCTCAAATACATTTTAGCAGTTTTGAAATTGAATTACATGTTGTTGTCCTTATGTGCCGTCGAGTCACTTGCAACTCATAGTGACCCTATGCACAACATCCCTAAACCTGTTCCCGAGATGGTTCTGAAATTCAGATGGGATAATCTCAAAGTCATATTTTGGCTCCCGTGGATTCTGTTTCATTTTCCTCAGCTTCAGCTTGAATTTGCATATGAGTAGTTGGTGGTCTGTTCCACAATCAGCTCCTGGCCTAGTTTTCACAGCTGAT
>NW_006399851.1:12615788-12617723 GCF_000299155.1 Elephantulus edwardii | reverse complement strand
TTAAACCAGGCTGCTCCTTGGAGGCAAGGATTCTGGGGCTTTGTCTGACATACTTTGGACATGTTGTAAGGAGGGACAGGTCCTTGGAGAGGGATGTCATGCCTGGGAGGGTGGAGGGACAGCGCAGGAGGGGAAGACTCTCTACGAGGTGGATTGATTCAGTGACTGAGGTACTCGGGATGGGTGTGTCAGAGGCAGTGCGATTGGCACAGGATAGAGCAGGGTTTAGGGCTGTTGTACATAGGGTTGCTATGAGTTACAAATGACTCAATGGCACATAACAACAACAACAGCATGGTTTCACACATCGTGGGGCATCTTTCCTTTCCAAGTGTACTCCCGTTTTGGGTTCTTAAGAAACACATTCCAGTAGAGGCTAGACCCAACTACTGCTACTCTGTAGGGTTTTTAATGGCTGATTTTTCAAAAGTTTATCACCAGGTCTTTCTTCAGAGTTACTTCTCAGTGGGCTTAAACTTCCAGCCTTTTGGTAAGCAAGTATATTGCTCTGGATTTCTATGAATAACATTATTTTTCTAATATTATAGTAAAGACAACAAAAGTTATATTAAGGAAACTAAAGTTCAAAGAGGCTAATAACTTACTCTGTTGAGTAAAGTTATTCTCACAGCTAAAAGTTGATGATTTTACTTTTTGCTGACTCCAAATTCTGTGCTTTTCTACTTACTGCCTCACAATGAACAAGAATATCTCTAAGCTCATTTTGGGCAATGCTGTTGTTGTTGTTGGGTGCCATCAAATCACCTATGACTCATAGCAACCCTAAGTACACAGTTCTCTATCCTGAGCTTACCTTATTGTCTCTGACACACATAATTCCATTTCCTCAGTCATTGAGCCAATCCATCTCATTAAGGATCTTTCTCTCTTGTGCAGTCCCTCCACACTCCCAAGCTTAATGTTCCTCTCTGAGAACTGGTCCCTCTTTGCAACATGCCCAAAGTTTGTCAGACGGAGCTTCAGAATCCTTCCCTCCAAGGAACAGGGTGGTTTTATCCTCTCCAAGATGAACCTGTTTGTTCTCTTAGCAGTTCGTGGTATATTCAATACTCATCTCCAGCACCACAGTTCTCATTCTATCATCCCTAGTCATTATTCAACTTTCTGATGCATAGCACATAATTGCAAAGACTATGGTCTGTATCAGTTGCACCTTAATCTCCAGACTGACATCGTTGTTCTTTAGTACTCTAGAGATGTCCCTGACAGCAGATTTCCCCATTGAACTTTGTTTTATGATTCCTGACTGCTGGTACCAAGAGTGTTTATTGTGGAGCCAACCAAACTTAAACTGTTAACAATCTCAATCTCTTTGCCAGCTTATCGTGGTACTACCAATTGGCCCAGTGATACAAATCTTTGTTTTCTTGATTTTGAGCTCCAATCCATATTGAAGGCTGCAGTTCTTGACCTTCTGCAGGAAGTGCTCCAGGTCCTCTTCAGTTTCAGCAAGCAAGGTTGTGTCATCTGTATAATGCAGGTTGTTGATGAGTCTTCTTCCAATCCTGATGCCACACACATCCTCATAGAATCCAGCTTTCTGGTTGATCTGTACCAAATGTAGAGTGAAAAGGTTTGAAGATATATAGTTTTAAAGAAGTCTTAAAGGGAAGAGTACAAAACATTAACTGGTGCTGACACCACTAGGACTCATTTTCTATCAGATTATATTTCATTTCAATGGGTCTTTAAAAATATTTCATATTTTGTTAGATGTGTTTTGTTAGTTGTAAAAACCATTGCCTACCCACCACCATCCCCAAAAGATGCTCAGATAAGACTTTTAAAAAATGCTTTAGGTAAATGTTCTATAAAAAGATCCATTGTGGCGCTTTCTCAAAAAGTTGCAAATAAAGATACCATTTGACCCAGCAATTCCACTACTGGGAATATACCCTAAAGATACCATAAATG
>NW_006399851.1:12610857-12615688 GCF_000299155.1 Elephantulus edwardii | reverse complement strand
CTTATAAAATGTATTTGCAATGAATAAGCCATTGGTTGTATAAAATGCAATCATTCTATCTCCAGCTTCATTTCTGTCACCAAGTCCATATTTTCCAACTACTGATGCTTCTTCTCTGTTCCCAACTTTTTTGGATTCCAATCACCCATTATTATCAGTGCATCTTGATTGCATGTTCGATCTATCTCTGACTGTAAAAGTTGGTAGAAATCATCTATTATTTCCTCTTCTTTGGCTCTGGTTACCCAAATAAAATGTACATCATACAAACATTCCCATCTAAGATGGTGGGGACACTTGAACCTTCTGCATTGACCTCAGGGCCTTTTCACATAGGTGCTTTTCTAAGTCATCAAGGTTGTCCTCAACTTCACTTTCAGTATCCTTCTCGGGCTCTGGTTTTGCCTCTGGTTCTTCCTGTCCTGATGTGTTTGCAGGTACAGGAATGGTTGCAGGAGTGACAGCAGCTGTGGCAGCTGTGGCCATTGCCTTTTCCTTCTTCTGTTTTTTGTGTTTCTTATCCTTTTTTCTTTTCTTTCCACCTCCTTATTGGTCTGAATTCCTTGCCAGTGATGGGCCTGGTGTTGGGCTTTTTAGCCTTTTTGACCAGGACCACTGGTGACCAGTTTGTGGTAGGTGACTTTGACTGGATGGGGATAAGGGTGCCTGGGGTTTTTTAGCTGCTGGATCAGGTAATCCTGAGACAGACCAAGAAGATGAGACTCTCCTTACAGACTGAGGACTTGGTGAGGCAGCCTTTTTTGGTCTTTTTAGGTTCCAGAGTCCTTGAGAGTCTCCTAATGGGTCTAGTACTTGGAGAAGGGAACTGCCTTCTTTGGCGTGATGATGATGCTCCTCTTCAAACAAGGGGAGGACTTGAAGTGGTCTGAGGAGCTCAAGGTGGTGGTGAGGGAGAATGCCACTTGTTTGGCTGTACCAGGCTTCCCAGCTAGATCAGTTTGGGGAAGACACTTTCCTATGTTTTGATTCTACGGAAGGTGAACATCTCTTGGTGACTGGTAAGCTCCTTTGTTTGGAAGGTAGAGAATAGGACACCCTACACTCTGGTGGTAGAGATGGTGACACTCTTCATTTAGGAGGGGGAGGGGGAGAAGCGATTCTTCTCTTTGGAGGGGGAGAAGGAGATTATCTCCTCTGTATTGGAGGAGAGTATTGTCTTGGTGAAGGCAACCGTTGATATGGTGGAGGAGATGGAGTCCTTCACCATGGAGGTGGTGTGGGAGACCTGTGTTGCTGAGGAGGAGGAGGAGCAGGGGAAAAAGAGTACCACCACCTTCTTGTGGGTGGTAGGGTAGGACTTCTTCTCCAACTACCATGAGGTGAAGTTTCTTTCTGACCCTTCTTTGGTGATAGAGAAGCACTTCGGGAAGGAGAATGTCTCCATTGCCTGCCTACCTCACCATTCTTCCCATTAGACTTCTTGGGTCTCTAATCTTCTGAGGAGGATGAAGAGCCAGAATCAGATGAAGACTTTTGGTTCTGTCATCTGTACTGGCATTTTTGTTGCACAGAATCTGCTGCTGCCATTTTGCCACCTTTATCTTCTTCCAATTCAGATAACTCTACTTTTTGAGGCTTGGATGCTGGTGTAGGAGACTCTTTTTTTCCCTGTAACATTATGCTTTGCTGCTTTACCTGAAGTTGTCTCTGGAGAAACAGAAACACAAATTTTTCTGGTCCGTTTTGACTGCAGGGCTGTTGGAGAATGATGACTTTTTGGTGGTGGAGTTGCTGGAGGTGATGGTCAGTGCCTTCGCCTTGGAGGACTTGCTGAAGGAGATAATCTCCAAGTTTTTCCAGAAGGACTCTTGGGTGGCTTCTTTGGTGGTGACTGGGAACAAGACAAAGAGGACGGTGAGCTACTTCCAGACAAGGATGCTGATGAGCGCCTTCTTTGTCTTACTGGAGATGTGCTCCTCTGCTGCTTTGATGGAGGAGGCATTCGTCTTGGTGGAGCTCTTCTTCGAGGAGATTGTCTTGGGCTAGGCCATCTTCTAGGTGTGTATGATCTCCAACGGGATCTATGACATCTTCTAGGTGGAGTATGAGTCTAAGAGAGAACATGTCCGGGACCTTGACTTGGAACGAGATCAAGATCGTTGCTGTCCAATCTTCTTTTCCTTTTCTTTCTTAGAATTTTTTTCTGGAGAAGGTTCTTTAGGCTCTGATATAGGTTCAGGCTTGGGAGCTTTCAGGATGTCATTCGTAAAAGTGGCCACTTGTACTGAAGATTCTTTTACTTTCACTGAAGGTTCTGAGAGTTCTGGCTTTTTCTCCTTTCCTGGAACAGAGGAAGGACTCAGGCTCTTCATTCTCTGATGGAGAGATCGAGAATGATTGTGCTTTCTCCCTCTCCTGACAGGAGATCTGGGTTTTCCTCTTCTTGGGCTTTGAGATATTGGCTGCTTTCTTTCTCTTCCTTATCCCTTTTATCTTTGTCTTCATCTTGCTTTTTCATAGATGCCAATTTTCCTTGTTCAATCTGTCTCTGTTTTATTTCTTCTTTCTTTAGTCCTAGAAAAGCAGAAGGGATCCCAGCAACGTTTTCCTGTGTGCTTATCAGCAGGGGCCACAGTTCTCCCATACATTCTCTAGCATTTTTTTTCCCCAGTCAAAAGCCCAGTCAAGATGATTTCCATCATTTTGGAAATCTGGATTCTCCGAACACACACTGCATCATCAAGGGAGTTGGGTCAGAATGACGTTGAGACACTGACTCTGTGGTGGCCAAATAAGGTGATGGTGCTATACTTCAGATGCAAGGGATCACTTCCACTTTAGTTCAGGCCTTCACTTGCAGCTGGTTAAATATAAACTCAATCACAACATCATTTTCAAATCCAAGGATTTCCCTTACTCATTTTGTTATCCAAGGCTTTATAACCTCCAAATTTACTTTGTTCATGTCTACTTTTTTTTTAGGCATTCTGCAAATTTCAGCTGCTTTAGTGGCGTCTTTGTTGCTGAACCGATTATCCTGTCGTGCACTTGTTCCGCAGAAGAATCCCAAGGCCATCTTGCTGCCTTGCTGTGAGATCCCTCCCTTTTCTGAGGAAAAGCCGAGCACAATGCTTTCTGCTTCTGCAGCCCCCACACACCACAGACAGGAAGCTCGGAGCTACTCAGTGACCTGTCGATAGGCCACGCATGCGCACATACACGCAAGGGGCCACACATGCGTACGCGCGTCCAAGTGGCGATGCTGAGATCAGACTGCACAGTTGGCGAGCAGTGGAATGGTTCCAATACTGTGCAAGGGGGTGCTGAAGTGGAGATTCCTTGAGGGCCTCACCTCCCTGTAAAAGAGACACAAAGAATGTCTTTTTTTAGGCTGCCCACACACAGGGATTTTGAGACCTTCCCCAATTCTCCCTGATTATTCTTAAAATCTCTTAATGGCATGCCTTGATTGAATTGCAGTTGTTAATTAGAGGTTTTTGATCAGAGCACATATGTCTCAAGTGTCCAGAATATTTCTCCTGCTAAATTATCTTTATTGATAGATAACTTGACTGTAAGGCAGTAGCTACTGGATAGGACAGTTAAAATGTTCAGCAGCTAACTGGTAGTTTTGAAATTCAAGTCCACCCAAACACACCTCAAAAGAAAGGCAATCTACAGAAAAAAGAGACATCAAAAACTCTGTAGAGCACAGTTTTACACTGATACATCTTGGCTTCCCTTGAGTCAGAACTGACTCACAGCAGCTGGCCGTTAGTAGTAAACAAGAAGGCATTTTCTGTCAGGGCTGGTTTTGCAGCTTGCCTTCTAGGTTTGGATAGAACCAGTGTCCAGTTATTGTTGTTTTTGTTGTTATGTCTCATTAAGTTGAAACTGATCCATAGCCGACACTCCAGTGGGTTTTTAGATGCTGTAAATCACACGAAAGGAGATTTCTCATCTTTCTCCCTTAGAATAACTGATTAGATTTGAACCATGTGCCTTTGAGATGGCAGTGCAATTCCTTACTACTAGGCTACCAAATTTCAAGTGTCCCATTATGCCATTCAATATGTGGCAGAAATTTGTTACTCTTGCACCACATTGTAGCTAACTTCTCTCAAAAATTCCCTTTCCTAAAAATTTAATTTTGCATTCTTTCCAGATTCTTCCTGTTTATCTGGGTCAAATCTTCGGAAGACTCAATTTGAGAACAGAGCCTGCATATCATTAACTTCTCTGTCTTGCTCTGTGGTCAGGACATGCTAATAAGACTTATTTTTTTAATAATTTCTTTTTATTTTATACTGGTTTACTTACAAAGTTCATATACATTGGTTTTTACACCAGACTTTCTCATTTCCTTTACTCACCCCTCTCTCCACCCTTCAAATTGTGTGACCCTATGATTAACCCTCCTCTCCCATCCTCACCCCTCTGCTCCTACTCTCACCCCCCCTTAGATCCTCATACATGTTTTACTAGTTATTTTTAAATTTTTACATAAATTGTCTTATGCAATATTTGTCCTTATGGGACTGAGTTCACTTAGCATAATGCTTTCCAGTCCCTCCCAAGTTAGGAAGCAATTTCCAAAATCATTGCTCCCGCATGCTGTATAGTATTCTCTTGTGTGACTGTACCATAATTTCCCCATCCATTTGATTGTGATTGGACATTGGGGCTGTTCCCATGTTCTTGTGATGGTAAATAATTCTACTATGAACATCCGTGCACAAATCTCTGTTTATACCTCAGTTCTCATTTTCTCAGGGTAATAAGGCCCCAGGAATAGATGGTATACCAATTGAAGTATTTCAGATAACAGATGTTGCCCTGGATGTGCTCACCAAGTTGTGCCAAGAAATCT
>NW_006399851.1:12598634-12606243 GCF_000299155.1 Elephantulus edwardii | reverse complement strand
AAATGAAAAATAAACAAACTAAATTAATTTAAAAAAATCATAATAAAAAAAAAGATCCAAATCACGTGCATCCTCATACTCTGCAAGAACAAACAAAGCAAGTACTAGAAAAACCTTTGCTATAAAGCCACAGAGCATTATTATTACATTTACGCTAGTCCTATAATCTGTGTTCTATTTTTACTGCCTTATCTTTCCCATGCTTTTTTGGAACCTGGAGGTTAGAACAGTGACGAAAGGTCATCCAACAAAAATTTCAAACCTACAAATGTTTCATAACTCTGATGAATTAGATTAACAATGTCTAGGGGGGAGGATAGAATGATAGAGAGGTTGTCTTATGACTGAGATGACAATGCTTCTGCTGCCTGTCATTGCTGCTGGTGCTAGCTACCACAGATATATTGTTATAAGCCAAGAACTCTGCTAACCACTGTAATCTTCATAGCACCTTGCAAGGAAGGTGTCATTATCCCCATTTTTCAGACAGGAAAACAGAGGTCCAAATAATCTAATTTTCTGTTCTCACCCACCTGAACAAGACTCTGCCCTAAGTTGTCTGACTCAAATACTAAGACTTTAATAACTATGTTATGCAGATTGTCAGGATGGTGATAATTGGCAACTTCATTCATCAGACTTTGCAGACCTTCAATTTTTCCATCAGAAAAATTAATATAATAGTAATTTCTCTTTCTGTTTTCGAGAAATGCTTTATTGATGGAATGAATTCCTTTTAGTCTTAATTCAAGAAAGCACGCTGAGCACATTATACCCATCTTTCCTTTATCTCCTGATCCTAGTAAAATGGCAGTAAAGATATAAAAGGGACCTCTGGTGGTGCAGTCTTAGGGAGTTGCACTCCTAACTCAAAGCTCTCCCCTCTGGCAGTTCAAATCCATGACAGACTTCAGGGGAGAAAAATGAGCAATATCCTCCTATGTAATTTACAGGCCCCAAAACTCAGCTGGAACGTCACTTTTAAGTTGGTTCTAACCTAATGAGTTTTAATTCGGAGGGGGTTTTGCCTTCATTGTGTTTTTCATTTGAAGGATTTAGAAAGGATTAATACATCTATTTAAAGACTGAAAAAATGCTTGTCATCAGTAGGATGTGGGGGGAGGTTTAGAAAACTATTTGGTATTAACAGCTTTGAACATATTATATTTTTTTAATTTCCATTCATTCATTGTTACGCATTTTCTTCTCTGTCCCCCCATCTCTCCCCACCAATTTCCTTTTTTTTAAAAAAAATTTCTTTCATTGTTATACAGCCCCTCATACCAGACCACTTTACTATGCAACCCTTATTCTGGACTCTTGTCTTGCCAATAATACCTAATCATATGTTCCTTTTATTCCATTCTCTCCTTCATCTGCTTCAATGCCATTATTTATTCCCTCTTTTCTTAGTTTCTCCCCAAATTCCATAACAGTCTTGTTCTATAACAGTGGCTTTATACAGTATTTGTCTTTCTGTGACTGAGATATTTCACTCAGTATAATGTCCTCCAGGGTTACCCATTTTGTATATTTCATGAGTTCATTGTTTCTCAATGCTGCATAATATTCCATCATGTAGATATACCACAGCTTCTTTATCTACTCATTTGTTGATGGGCACTTGGGCTTTTTCCAACTCTTAGCTATTGTGAACAAAGCAGCAATAAACATGGGTGTGCATATATTTGCTTGGGTTGCAGTTCTGGTTTCTTTAGGATATATTCCCAGTAGTGTAATTGCTGGGTCAAATGTTATTTCTATTTACAACTTTTTGAAAATGCACCATACTGCCTTCCATAGTGGTTGCACCATTTTACACTCCCTCCAACAGTAAATAAGTGTTATAGTTTCGCCACAACCTTACCAACAAGGTTGTGCTACTCTTAAATTTTGCTATTCCTACTGGGGTGAGATAATATCTCATTATTGTTTTGATTTGCATCTCTTAGAGCTAGGGATTTTGAACATTTCTTCATTTGCTCACCATCTGAATGTCTTCTTTGGTGAAGTATCTGTTCATATCCTGTGCCCATTTTGCAACTGGGTTGTTTACCTTTATCTTGTTGTGGTACATCAACAGGAATTTTTATGATACGGACACATTTCTGGGAGTCAGAAAACAGGCAGGACCATATTGATACTGAAGCAGAATTGTTTATAGGCCAAAACATTCCAGTGAGAAGTTTACAACTCTGACCCTTGACTAAAGAGAGTCCAGCGCCTCTGGTTAAGAACAGCATACATTATCCTGGGGCAGAGATTAGCAAAAGTAGCTAATCCAAGAATGGGCAACAAAAGACCTAGAATAGTCAGGCCCTCCCTTCATACTTTGTGTATAACTGATAACTGGTTGCCATTGAGTTGATTCTGACTTGTGGTGATCTTATGTGCATTAGAGTAAAACTCTAGAGTTCTCAATGTAGAAACTCTGTAGAGTTTTCAATGGCTGATTCTTCAAAAGTGGGTTGCCAGACCTTACTTCCAAGTTTCCTCTGGTGAATTTTAACATCTCGCCTTTCAGTTGGCAGCTGAACACTTTAACCATTTGCACTGTCCAGGAGACCTACTCCACTGATAAAAAACACTGCCACTGAGTAAAAGTCTACTCATAGCAACCTTCCATCTGGTCTGTGAGCCTGTTAAACTTTATAAGAGAAGACTGCATATCTTTACTCCACAGAGAGAAACTACCACCCTTTCAGTTAACAACTCAGTGTGTTAAGCAGTCACCCAACACCTGCGATCCTTACTCCTTACATGCTGCTGTTGTGTGTATCATTGAGTCAGATCTGACCCATAGCTGACCTTCCAGTGGGTTTTCAGAGGTAGTAGATGGCACAGGAGGAGATTTTCCATCTTTCTCTAGTGGAGCAGAAGGTAGACTTGAACCATGAGCCTTTGAGATTGTAGTGTGAATTCTTACCACTAGGCCACCAGAGCTCCCTTACTCTTTATATAGAACATTTATTTGGCTCCTGTTGGAGAATATGAATATGTTTTGAAGTAGATAATTCTCCTGGTGAAAGAGAAGCTGAGTTGGACACAGACTTATTGCTAATGTGTCTTTAATAGAAACAAATTCAGTTTCACTGAAAAGTGGAATTCTACTCCCAGAGTGAGGTTACCATCACATAAGGCTGGGTCTGCACTCCTTGTGAAGGCTTCATTACTCATGTGTCTGGTACTTGGCTGCGAAGATAAAAGCAAGGGGCTGGAAAGTCTGGGAGAGGGTTAACAGCTCACTTTACACTCATAACCTTTGCCTATGTTATCTCTTCAAAATGGGAGCTCCAGGATAGGCAGACTTCTCTCATGGTACCTTTGAAGGCATGAGTCACAAGAGAAATCCAACTAGGACCTGCATTGTCTTTTATGACCTAGTCTTAGATGTCATAGAGCATTCCTTCCACTGTGACTTCCTAGACGAGACAGTCAGCAAAGGCCCACAGTGGAGACGCAAACAGGAGGAGAGAAATTACACCTCAGAATGGAAAGGAATTAAGATTCTGGAAAACTATGTAGAATGGGAAGATTTCTGCAGGCACATTTGAGAAACAATTTACTATAGAAGGAAACAGAAAATATTAACTGTCTTTAACTTAGGGAGCTTTGGTAGCATAGCAGCAAGAAGCTGCACTGCAATCCCCAAGGCATGCAGTTTGAGCCCACCAGCTACTCCACGGGAGAAGGATGGACAATCTCTTCCCTTGCAATTAACTGCTTCTGAAACCTTCTGGAGGTTCAGCTATGGACGGTTCTGACTCTATGGTACAAAGCAACAATAACCACCCTTGAATTAGATCTGACTCAGGAACCCTTCATAAGGATTCTGTAAATCTTAATGAAAGGAAATAACCCATCTTTCTCCCGTAGAACAACTGATGAATTCGAACTGCCAATTTGCTGGTTAGGAGCTGGGTGCTGAACTCTGTGTGCCACCAGTGCTTGTATGGTGATTGTTAGATAATCATTATGCTTTCTTTTAGTTAATTTTCTAAGGTTGACCTGTAGATAAAATATAAAGAGCAACTATAACAATGTGAGTAACAAAATGTATTACAAACCTTGCAAATGTAAACTCAATAATATTGCCGATACAAGCACAAGTGTGTGGAAGAGTGAGATAGAAGTATGAATGTAAAAATCCTTCTCTGTTCTCCATTTTCCCTCCCTCCCTTTTTCAAGACTCACTGACTACTGAGTGCCAAGACTTTTCTAAATGCCTTATTTTACATGTATTCTAAATTTGGTCACAAAATGTAAGTGCATTATTTAAAAATGCATTTAAAAACTCAGGAGAATTCTAACTAATCTACATTATGAAGGAGAAGGAAGAACATTTTGAAGATGGCAAGGTAAATTAAAATTTTCATGCTGGAAAATACAAAATACTGGCCTTAACATTGAAGGAGATTAGAATGAGAAGAAGTCAAAAGAGGTTTTAAAAAGCTTATTCTATGGAACAACTGGATTTCATCATGAAAAATCAAGATGGGTGCATACCTCTTATCATATATGAAAGTTAACTCAAAATTTATAACTAACCATTGAAGATAACAACCATCAAAATACAATAACTAAAATTATAAAAGTCATAGCAGAAAAAAGTTAGAGATTTAAAAACTTTTTTTTTACAATGGACTCTCAGAAATTACATGAAAGCAAAACCAACAAAATAAAATATCAATAAATTGATAAACACTTTTGTTCATCAAAAATCTTTATCAACAAAGTGAATATGTAACCTGAATATTGAGAACCATATATCTAATAAAGATATAATATCCAGAATTAAAGAGAACTCTTAAAACATGAAGGAAAAACAATTAAAACTTAGGTAAAAGGCTTAAATAGACATTTTTTCCAAAGAAGATACATAATGGCCAATAAGTATGTGAACAATATTCAATGTCATTAATTATTAGGAAAAATGAAAATAAAAACCATGTGTAGTAAGCCAAATATGTGGAAAACCAAACCAATTTCCACTGAGTTGATTTTAACTCATGAAAATTGCAAGTGTGTAGAGGTGGACATCTCAGTTAAATAGTCATATAGCATGCCCTGTGCTTCTGTTCTACCTTCTATTACTTTATTAGTGTGTAGGGTTTTAATCAGAAAGCAGTCCTCAGAACAGAGCAAGGAAACATTGCATGGTCCAAAATCAGGAAAGGAGTAAGTCAAGTATGTGTTCTATCGCCATATCTTTTCAATCTATATGCAGAACAGATTGTTCAGGAGGCTGGGTTTTATGAGGAGGAATGTGCCATCAGGATTGGAAAAAGATTCATCAACAGCCTATGTTATGCAGATGACACAATCTTGTTTGCTGAAGCTGAGGAGGACCTGAAGCACTTGTTGCAGAAGGTTAAGGACTATAGTCTTCAATATGGATTGAAGCTCAACATCAAGAAGACAAAGTTTCTCACCACTGGTTTGATTGGCAGCATCATGATAGATGGAAGATATATTGAGATTGTTAACAATTACAGCTTGTGGGCTCCACAATCAACATTCTTGGCACCAGCAGTCGGGAAATCAAAAGACATTGCATTGGGAAAATAGGCTGCCAGGGACCTCTCCAGAGTACTGAGAAGCAACGATGTCAGTCTAGTGACTCAGGTGCACCCAACCTAGGCCATGATCTTCCTAATTACTTGCTATGCCTCAGAAAGCTGGACAATGACTAAGGATAACAGAATAATTGATGCTGTGCGTTGTGGTGTTGGGGAAGAGTTGAACATACTTGAACCATCAAGAAAACAAATATGTCTGTCTTGGAGAGAGTGAAACCAAGCTTCTCCTTGGAGGCTAGGATTTTGAAGTTCAGTCTCATATACTTTAGGCAGATGGCCAGGAGGGGCTAGTCCTTGGAGATGGACATCATGCTTTGAAGAGTGGAGGCACAGCGCAGGAGAGGAAGACCCCAGATGAGATGGATTGATACAGTAACTGGGCAATGGGCGTTGGTGTGTTAGGAGTCAGTAAGACTGGCTCATGATAGGGCAGGCTTCAGAGCTGTTGTACATAGGTTTGCTGTGTTGCAGGCAATTCAATGGCACATAACAGTAACAACAACAGGGTCTTAAAAGTTTGCAATTAGCCATACAAGGCACAAAAATATTTCTTTATTTGCCTTAAGCAACAAAAGGAAGGAGAGTCAGGAGTGTAGTTAAGTTACAGTTGAATTGGAATCAATTCGTAGCTGACCCTTCAGTGAGTTTGCAGAAGCTGTAAACAGTATGAGAGAAGATTCCTCATCTTTCCCCAGCAGAGCAGCTGGTGGATTCAAACCACCAGCCTTTGGGTTAGCTAGCAACTCCTTACTACTAAGTCACCAGAGCTCTGAATATAGAATGAATGCTGGTTAATTGCCTCCATGAACAATTGCTTCCTTTGCCATGAGACAAGGAGAACTGGATGGGCCCCAGTTACAATCACTGAACATTTTTATCAAAGATTCTATAGAAAAATCCTGACCTAAATGAGGAGAATGTAAAACAGAGTTTCAAATTATCTTGAACTCAAAACTGTGTGAGCCGTAGTGGCTGGATGAACTCTTGAAATTATTGACCTGAGATAATTTTTAAATCTTAATTTAAAAATATTCTTATTTTTTCTTAAAACTAATAAGCATTAATTTAGTAAGCAAGATCGACCTTGAGCTTTGTTCTCTTTCATGATCTTTGTACATGGGATTAGATTGACAGCAGCAACTTTAAATATTAGAAATCTTAGGGAGCATGAGTTTATGCTAATGGAACAGAAACAACTCAGAAAAGGAGGGTAAGGATGGATGTACATCTCAACAAATGTAATCACTATTGCTTAATTGTCCATATAGAAAGTGTTGAATTCATGTTACATCATGTTGTATATAGTCTCAAAAACAATAAGGTAAATACATTAATTTTTTTAAAAAGAAAACTTTCAGTTCTACTCTGGCACACATGGAATTACTATCAGTTGGAATCAACTCCATGACAGCTGGCACGAGTATAGTGCTAGAAATCAAGATAGTGGTATATCTGTGGAAGAAATATTAGGTAATAATTGAGAAAGAACACAAAAGGAGCTGCTATGTTACTGGTGATACTTTTTATTTTGATCATTATATTCTTTCATGTTGCAAGGAGAGACCAGTCCTTGGAGAAAAACGTCATGTTTGCGAGGGTAGAGGGACAGCGCAGAAAAGGAAGACCCTTGATGAGATGGATTGATTCAGTGACTGGGATAATGGGGGTAGGTGAGTCGGAGATGGTGAGATTGGCACAAGATAGGGCAGAGTTTGGGGCTGTCATACATAGGGTCGCTATGAGTCACAGGCACATAACAAAAACAACAACAACCACATTATTCTTTTATTTGGTGTATTTACTTCATTCTATTTCATCAAGCTGTACTTTTATGACTTGCATATTTTTCTGATTAGGTTTTGTTGTTATTGTTGTTGTTATGTGCCATCGAGTCGCTTGCGACTCATAGCGACCCTATGTACAACAGCCCTAAACTCTACTCTGTCCTGTGCCAATCGCACTATCTCTGACACTCCCATCCCGATTACCCCAGTCACTGAATCATTCCACCTCATAGAGGGTCTTCCCCT
>NW_006399851.1:12598015-12598534 GCF_000299155.1 Elephantulus edwardii | reverse complement strand
AACAACAACAACATATTCCAAGCAGTGGAATAGTTGGGTCATATGGAATGTTATGTTCAGCTTTCAACAAAATCTAACACACACCATTTTGTAACTCCAGCTACAAAACATTTTATATATTTGCTATAATTGTATAGGAACTGGCTTCACAGAAGTCAAGGTCTAGTTCAGGGGTATCAGTGGCTTCCTCAGAGACTGGGATATCCACTTAAACCATAATGTGCACAATTAGGCGTCAGTAACCTCAGTGAAGTTTGAGGATTCCAGAACCTTTAGCTCACTTGCTAAAGATACAGGATTTGAAATGTATTTGGACAAAATTAGCTCACTTGCTAAAGATAAAGGATTTGATACGTATTTGGACAAAATACATTGTATTGCGATGGGAAAGTCTGCTGTTAGGGACCTCTCTAAATTACTCAAGAGCAACGGTGTCTCTCTGGAGACTAAGGTGTGCCTAATACAGGCCATGGTCTTTGCAATCACTTTTTATGCATCAGAGAGTTGGACAATGACTAG
>NW_006399851.1:12593461-12594576 GCF_000299155.1 Elephantulus edwardii | reverse complement strand
AGGCAAGCTATTATGGAAGTGGATGCCACTCCTCCTTCCAAGCTTGTTTTAATCAGGGAGCTCCACCCCACTCTCTGTCCACATTGGGTAGCCAATCATTAACGCATTTGACACACCAGTGTCACGGTGGTCAGCCTCACAGCAACCACAAGTGACCGCTGTATGGCAACTTGTACACCAGGGCTATACGACCTAGAGGAATGTCTGAACAAAAACTATGAAAGACAGGCCCGAGGGCAGCGGATTAAAAGTCACCCACCTTTGGCTTGGTAGCATTGCGCTCTGTCCACTGGGCCAGCTGATCTCTCTCTCTATGTTGATATTATCACAGAGATACAATATGCAATTCAAATAAACAAAACTATTCTTCAATTGGATGTGCCTTTAACAGAATACTTATTTTAAAAGCTCGCTGTGATAAACACCTGAAAGTCACAAGAAATATTCAAGTTATAAAGAATCATTCATTCAAGCAATACTCTTTTTCTATAAAGTCATTAATAAATGATAGTGAAAAGATTACATTTCTTTGGGAATTTACTGAGATATTTACCATAAAATAGTGAGAAGTATATGTGTTTCACTAATGTATGCCTTTTCCTTGTCATTCCATCTACAACAGAATGTTGTCTCTCCAAATTAAACCAAATTAGAAACCATAAAGGAAAATGTTGATTTAACATTTAGCAGTTAACTTTAGTCAGCAGATAGATTAAAGCAACCAAAACACTGAATGTTCTAATGTATCAGTTACACCAATCTAAATGGAAATCAGCTCAGTTTTTTAAAATGTAAATTTTTTGTTTATTTGGATAGAACTTTGTCATATTTTGCTTTGAAATTTGATGTTTTAAGAACTTTTTAATGTTGGAAATGTGTCTTTATTTTATTAAAATAGGTTTCAACTTCCATGATACATCTTCAAGGATATGAACATGTACAGCTAAGCACAATTGATAACACTACATCTAAATTCCATAATCAATCTCAATAATAGTCTATGTGTTTCCTACTGCCAAGGGGGCCCTTTAGAGTAGTGAGAGAAGATCTTCACCCTGAAACCTACAGCATCTCTTTTCAGCAGGAAGTAGCTAAGAGAATACACCATCCCCTTT
>NW_006399851.1:12576127-12578171 GCF_000299155.1 Elephantulus edwardii | reverse complement strand
AGGTCTTTAGAGAGGGACATCATGCTGGGTAGAGTAGAGGGACAGCGCAGGAAGGGAAGACTCTCTTTGAGGTGGATTGATTCAGTGACTGGGGTGATCGGGATGGGTGAGTCAGAGGCAATGAGATTGGCATGGGATAGAGCACAGTTTAGGGCTGTTGTACATAGGGTTGCTATGAGTCGCAAACGACTCGATGGCACATAACAACAACAACAACAACATCTTTCTTATAAAACATTATATATATGGATAGATAGGTAGATAGATAGATAGATAGATAGATAGATAATGTTTTACAGTAAAATTAATTATCCCTAAATAAATAAGAGAAAATTGTAGTCTGAGGCAATATAGTGACTGATTCACGTGGCTTGGTCTTTCCACTTTTCCATAGTATTTGAACAACAGAAAATACGCAAAAGCACAATTCTCCCATCTCTTACCAATTGGGTTTCTGATTGAACAATTGGGTGTCTGACTGAACAGACTTCAGATTAGCATAAGGAGATTCAAAGGTTAAGTCAACATTTGTTCAATGGAAAATCAGGAGACTTCCTATGGAGTAATGAAATTACTGGCCAGATGGAAAGTCAAGAAGTCAAAGCAATTGAGCAGTAATGAAGGAGAAAAAGCCTGTTCAGATCTGTTCTTTGGATCTCCAAGTTCAGATTTTAAAAAGTGGAAAATTTTTTTATCCTTGTCCCTTACTTGTATGTCAGTATCAATAAGTAAACATTAGTCTTTCTGAGTTCAGCTTTGATTCTGTTAGAGAGTTGAAGGGAATATTGGACCAGCAATATAGTTTTTTTTATTATGATTTTAATCAAAGTTTACAGAAAAGTTGGATTTTCACTTATCCCCCTGTTCTTTTTTTTTAATATTCATTCATTGTTGCTTAATTTCCTTCCTCACCACCTCTCCTAGTCCGTTTTGCTACACACCTCTTATACTGGACTATTGTCGTTCAGATAGCCCTTAATCATATATTCCTTTTAAATAGTTCTTTCCTTCACCTGTGTTCATTATGCAGTGTTCATTATTTATCCCCTCTTTTCTCAGTGGCCCTGCAATCCCTGGGTCAATTCTATTTTATAACAGCAGTGTAGGGAGCTCTGGTGGCTTAGTGGCAAGAAGCTGCATTGCAGTCCCAAAGGCATGTGGTTTGAGGCCACCAGGTGCTCTGCAGAACAGGAAGATATTATGCTAAGTGAAATACCTCAGTTAAAAAGGCCAGATACTGTATAACATTTGTTGTTGTTGTGTGTACTGTAGAGTTGGCCCTCCTGTGGGTTTTTAGAGGCTAACTGCCTCTGAAATTAACCATGCAATTAACAATTGCATGGGAGAAGATTGCCCATTTTTCTCCTGTGGAGCAGCTGGTGGCCTCGAACCATATGCCTTTGGGATTGCAGTGCAGCTTCTTGACTGAGGTATTTCACTCAGCATAATGTCCTCCATTGGAAGCAGGAGTGACACACATTTCCTAAACAACATGCCTCCAGAAACTCTATGAACTTTGATAAATGTTGATAGTTGAGAGGGGCTTCAGACCTTTTGTTCTTAGGGTGGCTATAAGTTGTGCTCAACTAGAGGGCAATAAAAAAACAACAACAATGTCCTCAAGGATCACCCATGTTGTGTATTATTTTATGAGTTCCTTGTTTTTCAGTGCTGCATAGTATTCCATTCTGTGTATATACCATCGTTTTCTATCCATTTGTTTGTTGATGGGCACTTGGGTTACTTCCATATCTTTGCTATTGTAAATAATGCAGCAATAAACATGGGTGTGCATGCCTGTATTTGGGAGGCAACTCTGGATTCTTTAGGGTATATTCCTAGTAGTGGAATTTCTGTGTCAAATAGTATTTCTATTTCCAACTTTCCAAGGAAGCGCCAAACCACCTTCCATAGTGGCTGTACCATTTTACATTTCCACCAAAAGTGAGTAAGAAATTCAATTTCCCCACAACCCCACCAGCATTTATTGTTTGCTGTCCTGTTGAACACTGCTGTTGTTACTGATGTGAGATTGTATCTCATA
>NW_006399851.1:12569912-12574932 GCF_000299155.1 Elephantulus edwardii | reverse complement strand
ACAACCCCATGATTAATTCCCTCTCCCTCCACACATCCTCATCCCTTTGTTTCCAACCTCTCTCACCCCTCTTGGATCCTTATACTCATTCTAAATAATGGTTTTATACAATATTTATCCTTGGGAGACTGAGTTATTTCACTCAGTATAATGCTTTCTAGTCCCTCCCAAGTTAGGTAATAACTTACAAAGTCATTGCTCCTGCATGCTGCATAGTATTCCATTGTGTGAATGTACCGTAATTTCTCAATCCATTCATTTGTATTTGGACATTTGGGCTGTTTCCATGTTCTTATGATGGTGAATAATGCTGCCATGAACATTGGTGTACAAATCTCCATTTATGCCTCAGTTCTCATGTTCTTAGGGCGTATTCCAAGCAGTGGAATAGCTAGGTAATATGGAATTTCTATGTTCAGCTTTTTGAGGAAGCACCAAACTGTCTTCCAGAATCATTGTACCATTTTGCAATCTCACCAACAATATATATGAATTCCCTTCTCACCACATATTCTCCAACATTTATTACTTGCTGCCCTGTTAAATTTTGGCACTGTTACTGGAGTAAGATGGTAACTCATTATGAATCTTTGTTTTCTTGATGTAGAGCTTTAATCCATAATGAAGGCTACAGTCTTGACCTTCTACGACAAATGCCTCAGGTCCTTCTCAGTTTCGGCAAGCAAGGTTATGTCATCTGCATAATGCAGGTTGTTGATGAATCTTCCTCCAATCCTCATGGCATATTTCTCCTCATAGATCTCAGCCTCCTTGATGATCTGCTTTACATACAGATTTAAAAGGTGTGGGGATAAGATGTATGCCTGGAATACACCTTTTCTGATTTTTAACCACTCAGTGTTTCCTTGCTGTGTTCTGACAGCTAACTCCTGGTCCAAGGAGAGATTTCATATAAGTACAATCAAGTATTCTGGGATTCACATTTTCCTCAAAGTTAGTCACAATTTGTTGTAATCCACATAGTCAAATCGTTTGCATAGTCAATTAAACACAAATAGACATTCCTCTGGTACTCTCTGCTTTCAGCCAAGATCCATCTAACATGGCTCTAATATCCCTAGTGCCACCACCTCTTCCATACCCAGCCTATCTGGCAGTTTTCTGTTGATGTGCTGTTTCAGCCATTTTTGAATAATATTCATCAGGATTTTTCTTGCCTTTGATATTAATGATATTATTTGATAATTTCCACACTGTAAGATGACTTTTTTTTAAATAGGAATAAGTAAGGATCTCTTCCAGTCAGTTGGCCAGGTAATTGTCCTCCAGATTTCTTGGCACAACCTGGTGAGTATGTCAAGAGCAGCATCTGTTTGTTGACATGTCAATTGGTATGTCATCAATTCCTGCGGCCTTGGTTTTCAATTTCTTCAGAGCACCTTGAACTTCTCCTTCATCATTCTTGATCATGTGTTGTTTCATGAAATTCTTCTGTGTCAGCCAAATCTTTTTGGTATAGTGACTCTGTATAATCCTCCCATCTCCTTTTGATGCTTCTTGGGTCATTCAGCATTCTGCCCACAACATCCTTAAGTATTGCAACCTAAGGCTTGAATTTGTTCTTTAGTTCCTTCAGCTTAAGAAATGCTGAGTGAGTTCATCCCTTTTGATTTTCCAACTCCAGCTCTTTGCACATTTCATTATAATACTTTTCTTTGTCTTCCATTAATGCCTTCTCAAATCTTTATTTCTTTCCTTTTGTTTCCTCAGCACTCTAGTGCAATATTCAGAGTTTCTTCTAACATCCATTTTGGTCTTTTCCTGTTCCTCTGTCTTTGAAATGACCTTTTGCATTCTTCATGAATGATGTGCTTGATATCCTCCCACCACTCATCTGGTCTTCACTCATTCGCATTCAAGGCCTGAAACCTGTTCCTGAGATGATCGTTAAATTCAGGAGGGATAGACTAAGGTCAAACTTTGGCTCTTGTGGATTGGATTGGATTGGATTGGATTGGATTGGATTGGATTGGATTGGATTGGATTTTCCTTAGCTTCAGTTTGAACTTGCATACGAGTAGTTGATGACCTGTTCCACAGTCAGCACCTGGACTAGTTTTCACAGTTGATATTAAGCTTCTCCAATGACTTTTCCTACAGATATATTCAGTCTCGTTCCTGTGCATGCCATCAGGTGAGGTCCATGTGTATTGTCGCTATTTGTTTCTTATAAAAAGTATTTTCAATGACTAAATCATTAATCATACAAAATTCTAAGGGAGATCTGGTGGTCAAGTAGGAAGAAACTGCACTGCATTGACCAAGGTACACAGTTTGAGGCCACCAACTGCTCCACAGAAGAAGGATGGATAAGCTCTTCCTGTGTGATTAACTGCCTGTGAGGATCCCATTGGAGGATCAGCTATGGGTTAGTTCTGACTCTTTGGTACATCATCATCATCATCATCATCATCATCATAAATGTACACAATTCTATCAGTTTTTCTCCAGCCTCAATTCTGTCACCAAGTCTATGGTTCCAGACTACAGATCTTTCTTTCTTGTTCATAACTTTTGCATTCCAGTCACCCATTATTACTTATGTATCTTGGTTGCATGTTCAGTCAATTTCCGATTGCAACACTTGGTCAAAGTTATCTATTTCTTCCTCTTTGGTTGTTGATGTATACATTTGAATGATAGTAGTATTAACAGCTCTACCTTGTAGGTATATGGCTATTATCTTGTCACTCACAGCATTGTATTTCAAGATAGATGTAGAAATAGTCTAGTCTTTTTAACTATGAGTGCAACCCCATTTTTCCCCTCACCTTTTCATTTCCTGCATAGTAGATCACATGATTCAAAATGTCTCATGCCAATCCATCTCATTTTGCCAAAGCCTAGTATGTCAATATTTATACATTTTATTTTTTCCTAAACAATCTCCAATTTTCCTACATTCGTATCTCACAGTCCATGTTCTAATCACTAGGGTCTATCTGCAATTATCATTCCTCCTTTGTGATAGCCATTGTGCTCAGACTCAGATGTCATGTCTGCTAGTCTAATGTATGTTTGCTCTGTTGTACCTAGTATTTTCAAAAGCCTGTTATTTCTGAAGTAAGTGAGCATTCCTTCATGCTCCTTCCTGGACCTGACTCCCACCTAGATACAGCTCCCCCCACCCCCACCCCCCTGACCCAGCTCCTGGGAGCACTAGATTGCCCAATACTACCCTTTTGTGTGAACACTGCCCTACCACCCCACTCCAAGAACCAATATCACGGGGGTGTGGACAGTAAATGATAGGACAGAGGTGGTAAGAGCCCTGAGCCATCAAAACAGTTGGCCTGGGGCCGGGATGGGAGATGCAGGAGGGACAAGGAGAGTGAATTGAGCTGGATACTGGCAGGCAGATTGAGTGTGGGAACACAACAAATGTGGCAAAGGCGTGGGCTCCAGGGTCCAACACTTGATCTGTTATCTGCATACTCTCATTAGTTCTTTTGAGTAAAATGCTTGTCTGCCCAAGATTGCTCTAAAGCTGAGCACCTCAAATTAAGAGCAGCTGTTTGATTCTTGCTCAAGTTTCATTGGTCAGTGTCCAAGATGCAGTATTTTAAAATCTGTATGTATCTTAAATATTACATTCAATACATAAGCAAATGCTATGATGTTGTAGTTATGTGCCATTGAATTGATTATGACTCATAGTGACTCTATGTACAATAGTTGTGAACCCTGTTCTATCCTGAGCCAATGTTACTGTCTCTGACACATCTGCCCTCATTTACCTGAGTTATTGTGTCATTCTATCTCTGCTGGGGTCTTTCTCTCCTGTGCTTTCCCTCCATCCTTCCAAGCATGGTATCCTTCTCCAAAGACTGGTCCCTCTTGGCTACATACTCAAAGTATGTGAAATGGAGCCTCAAAATTCTTGCCTCCAAGGAGCAGCTTGGTTTCACCATCTCCAGGGCAGACCTGTGAGTTGTTTTGACAGTCCATGATATGTTCAATAATTTCTTCAGCATCACAATTATAGTTGTTGTTAACATCCCTGAGTTGCCTCTAATTCAGACTCATGGCAACCTCACAAAAAAACAGAAGCAAAAGCTGCCTGGCTTTGTGCTAGTCTCTGATTTGTTGTGGGTTGGAACAGTTGTGGCTCATAGGGTTTTCATTGGCTTATTTTCCCAAGTAGATCACTAGACCTCTCTTTATAGTTAGTTTTAATCTGGAAAAATAAATATATACACAATTTTTAATGATACTTACAAATTAATTACAATATGTAAAATACCTTCAACAAGATGACTTAACACTAACTGTAACAATGGGTTCAAGCACATAAGGAGTCATGAGGAAGGCACAAGATAAGGAAAGGCTCTGATCTGTTGTTTATTGGGTTGCTATGAGTTCTAGCCAAGGTAATAGCATCCAAGAATAACACAACAATATTAGTGACAACAAGCATTGTATTATACTAACAAATATAAAATCTTAATTTGCATTAAATATTAATTCTTAACACACAATAGCTAAGGGAAATTGAAGCAGAATTGATGCCCCTGAATTGTGTTGGTAAATAGGATTAAATATATACCAAAGACCATCAAATCAAGAAAGAGGTCCGTCAGGGAGTATTTTGTCTCCATACCTTTCCAATCTGTATACAGAACAGATCATCCGAGACGCTGGGCTGTACAAGGAGGAATGTGGCATCAGGATTAGTGGAAGAATCGTCAACAACCTGCGTTATGCGCATGACACAACCCTGCTCACTGAAACTGAGGAGGACCTGAAGCATTTGCTGCAGAAGGTCAAAGACTGCAGTCTTCAATATGGATTGAAGCTCAATATCAAGAATACAAAGATTCTCACCACTGGGCCAATTGGCACCATCAGTATGGATGGTGAAGAGATTGAGATAGTTGACAGTTTAAGTTTGCTTGGCTCCACAGTCAACACTCATGGTAACAGCAGCGAGGAAATCAGGAGACGAATTGCACTGGGAAAGTCAGCTGTGAGGGACCTCTCAAGAGTACTGAAGTGCAAC